>NC_142928.1:98857082-99004582 GCF_046866305.1 Octopus bimaculoides
TGTGTATATATATATATATATATATGTATATATATATATATATGTATATATATATATATATGTATATATATATATGTATATATATATATATATATATATGTATATATATATATATAACTCAAGTGGAGCTGTAACTCAAGTGGAGTTTAACTGTGTCAAAGTTTTTGTAACTCAAGAGAAGTGTAACTGTGTTAGTTTTTGGTCTTGGAGAGTCTGCAAAGGTTGTTTGTTCAGCTTTTTCCACTATGCCAATATATGTACAGGGTGTGGTGAATACACTATTATCTAAATTACGCAAAAATGAAAATGACACTGACATCTCATTTTAACAGATATATTTACCAAAATTACATAGAATTATCCTGAAATACTAAAAAGTAAATTTCGGGTGACACATGAAATCTTTCGAGCGGGATAGTTGCCAGTGCCCCTGGACTGGCTCATGTGCGGGCGACACATGATATCTTTCGAGCGAGTTCGTTGCCAGTGCCCCTGGACTGGCTCATGTGCGGGCGACACATGATATCTTTCGTGCGAAATCGTTGCCAGTGCCCATGGGACTGGCTCTTGTGCGAGTGACACATGAGGTTTTTCGAGCGAGATCGTTGCGGTGCCCCTGGACTGGCTCATGTGCGGGTGACACATGAAATCGTTCAAGCGGGATCGTTGCCAGTGCCCCTGGACTGGCTCATGTGCGGGCAACACATGATATCTTTCGAGCGACATCGTTGCCAGTGCCCCTGGACTGGCTCATGTGCGGGCGACACATGATATCTTTCGAGCGAGACCGTTGCCAGTGCCCCTGGACTGGCTCTTGTGCGGGTGACACATGAAATCTTTCGAGCGGGATCGATGCCAGTGCCCCTGGACTGGCTCATGTGAGGGCGACACATGAAATCTTTCGAGCGAGATCGTTGCCGGTGCCCCCGGACTGGCTCATGTGCGGGTGACACATGAAATCTTTCGAGCGGGATCGTTGCCAGTGCCCCTGGACTGGCTCATGTGCGGGCGACACATGATATCTTTCGTGCGAAATCGTTGCCAGTGCCCATGGACTGGCTCTTGTGCGAGTGACACATGAGGTTTTTTCGAGCGAGATCGTTGCCGGTGCCCCTGGACTGGCTCTTGTGTGGGTGGCACATAAAAGACACCATTTCGAGCGTGGCCGTTTTCGTGCGGGTGACACGTAAAAGCACCCACTACACTCTCTGAGTGGTTGTCGTTAGGAAGGGCATCCAGCTGTAGAAACTCTGCCAAATTAGATTGGAGCCTGGTGTTGCCATCCGGTTTCACCAGTCCTCAGTCAAATCGTCCAACCCATGCTAGCATGGAAGGCGGACGTTAAACGATGATGATGATGATGATGAAAATCACCATTGGCTTCAACTACGGCCTCCAGACAACTTCAGAATCTCCTGCAACTCTTCTGGATGGTCTCCTTGTTTAAGTTGGTGTATGCTGCCATAATCCTTACCTTCAGTTCATCTTTGGTGTTACAAGAAGTTTTGTTGGTCTTTCACGCAACTACGCCCAACACAGAATAATCAAAGGGGTTGCAGTCTGGGGAGTTAGATGGCAAGATGCTAGGGGTGATGTGGTCACAGAAATTGGTCTCACAACCATGACTGAGTTCTCCTGCTTGTGCAGCATGATGCAGAGTCCTGATGCCAGACATAGGGTTTTCCAGCAGCCACCCTTTTGACCCAGGGCCGCACTACCTCCTCCAGGCATGTGATATAGGCCTCTGTGTCGAGTCTGAAGTCGTGTGGAAAGATGAATGAAAGCATAACGTCACCATCACTAGTGATCGCTCCAGACAGCATGATGTTGGCTGGATGTTTGACATCTGTCACTTTTGGTATATGTCCTCAGATTGACACCCAAACACTCTGAAATGTTCGTATTGGAGCTTCTGGCATGAATTCCAAGCAGTACAGCATGCCGTTTTCAAATTTCTGGCAAAGTGAATTGCCTCATGGTGCTGTTTTTTTCTCAAAGACAGTGCCCAACTGACCCTACTATACTGTATAGTCAATAAAATTAAAAACAAACAATGCATGTGCGCAAAATTAAAAATGTAAAATGGCGACAATTTACCCATCGCACCCTGTGTGTGTATATATGATGACTATATCTATATATCAGGATGTGTGGTGTTCAGTTACTCCATAAATGAAAAATGTGTTAAATACTACAAAACGTACACATAGGACAGACACAGTTACTGACCAGGTGTGAAACTGGGTATTAGTATTTTCGGTTGACAACTGAGGAAGGATTAGGATCTGTGTTTTTCCTCCTGTAAATTTTGTAGTATTTAATGCTTAAGTATTTTTCTGAACGTTGATGAGCTTATGTATTTTTCTAAGCATTTTAAAGAATATCATTCATATTCTATTGTAGGAGGAATTACTTTTTATAATTTACAGGCACAGGTATGGCTGTGTGGTAAGAAGCTTGATTCCCAACCACATGGTTCCGGGTTCACTTCCACTTTAGCCTCAGGCTGACCAATGCCTTGTGAGTGTATTTGGTAGTTGGAAACTGAGAGAAGTCCATCATATATATATATATATATATATATATATATATTATTAATTCATAATAGAATATAAGAATAAAAATCATGTTAATGATTTTTATCAAGTAGTCAGCGTGCTATAACAATTTATAGGCAATTTTATACATTAAATTGATAACAATATACATATGTTATATAATTATATTAAGAGAACAAAGGGTAAAAACAACCTATCTCCAGCATGCTTGAAGTGCCGATACCTTTGTGAGAGAATTTAAAATTGACTTATCTTGGATCTATATATGCAAATACTTGTATGTAGACGTGTGAACCTGCTTTGTATGGTATGTACAATTATTTGCATTTATGTTTCCCCATGTATTGTGTTGACGAAGGAAGAAAGCTTATTTTTGGCTTTAATCCAGAATTTGGAACCAATTCACAATTAACGTGAGGTCTTTTTATTATTCTTCCACTAGCCTGCTTTCAGCCATGTGTATATTTTTCTGGAGATTTTGGTAGTTTTTTTTAAGGTATCGGCACTTCAAGGATGCTGGAGATAGGTCGTTTTCGCCCTTGCTCCCTTGACATAATTATATACATATGTATATTATTATTAATTTAAATATATATATATGTATATATTTATGTGTATGTGTGTCTTTGTGTTTGTGGGACCCCCCCCCCCATTGCTTAACAGATGTTGTGTGTTTACGTCCCTGTAACTTAATGGCTCAGCAAAAGAGACTGATAGAATGAGAACTTGGATTACAAAGAATAAGTCCTAGAGTCGATTTCTTCGATTAAAATCCTTTAAGGTGGTGCTCCAGCATGGCCACAGTCAAATGACTAAAACCAGTAAAAGAATAAAACCCAAGCTATCTGATGTGCTAGATTATAATAAGCTAAGAAAAATCGATTCATACTTAAAATATACTGCATTTAATAATTTACCTTACAAAAATAAATTTGAGCATTTTTTACCTCTCAATGAGCATACACTCACATTCATAAGCATACATGCACACACACACTGTACAGTTTTTAAAAATTGTTTCAATTTTTTCACTGATATAAGAAAACCCCAGTCTGTCCTAGTGTGAGCGTATGATGTTGTTGCTTTGTCCAACCAGGATGTTAATGAAAGAATTTTCCCCCATGACCATCTTATTAATTTTGTCTGACATAATCTCTTTCTCTCTCTCTCTCTCTCTCTCTCTCTCTCTCTCTCTCTCTCTCTATATATATATATATATATATATATATATATATATATATATATATATATATATAAAGATGAGAATGTGTGTTTGTCTGTCTGTCTGTCTGTCTGTGTGAATCCCTAAAACTCGAGAACTACCCAACCGATTTCATTCAAATTTTACACATGCCATGCTTAGGGTCCATGTAGTGTCATGGGCCAAAATAATTTTCAACTTCTTGCCTAATGCAAGCCCAGGGCAATCTCTTATCTCTTCCACTACCTCAGTATTATGTGTCAAAAGTGAAATAATATCTCTATTGTAATGCCAGATACTTTCACTTTAATAGTTCCACTATTAATACTGAAACTATTAAATAGAAGCTGTTATCTCACATATATACAGGCATACATATATATATATATATATATATATATATATATATATATATATATATATATATGTATATATATATATTATAGATATATATGTATGGGTGTATATATATATATATATATATATATATATATATATAGATGTACATATATATAGAATTATATGTTTATATATGTATATATATATATATATATATATATATGTATATATGTATAAATATATGTATGCATGTATATATATATATATAGATGTATATGTAATATGTACACATATATACATACATATATTTATACATATATATACACACATATATGCACTTACATACATACATACACACACACACGTACATACACACATACATGTACATACACACACACACACACACACACACAAGTGCAGGTGTGGCTGTATGGTAACTTGGCATGTCTTCTGCTATAGTCATGTGAGTAGATTTCATAGACAGAAGCTGAAAAAAATCATTCGTATATATGTAAGTGTATGTGTGTGTCTGTGTTTGTCCCTCATCACTGCTTGGCAACTGCTGTTGGTTTATTTACATCCCCATAACTTACTGGTTTGACAAGAAGAGACTGATAGAATAGTACCAGGCATATCAAAAATGCACAGGGTTCGATTCATTCCACAAAAAATTCTTCAAAGCAGTGTCTCATATTTTTGTTTGTCCACTCAATTTTGTCTATCAGTCTATCTGATAGACACTCAATATATATATATATGTATATATATGTATGCATGTATATATATAGACACTCAATATATATATATATGTATATATATGTATATATATATTGAGTGTCTATCAGATAGACTGATAGACACAATTGAGTGGACAAACAAAAATATGAGACACTGCTTTGAAGAATTTTTTTGTGGAATGAATCGAACCCTGTGCATTTTTGATATGCCTGGTACTATTCTATCAGTCTCTTCTTGTCAAACCAGTAAGTTTGGGGAGTGGTAACGACTAGGGTAGGGTAGTTGACTGCTTATTGTGATCATTCGTCTTTTGGTTTCCTGTAGCTTTGCAAACCCAGTGAACATTCATATATTTCTGATTTCAAAGACATTTAAACAATAGATATAAGACCCAAGTTGAAAAAGATTACCAACAATTCAACTCCTCTGGTTGACTTTAAGACCCCCCCCCCCTAATAGGGGCCTTAACTCCCACATTTTAGAGCTCCATGTACTCCATTTTTCAGGAGCAAAAACCTTTTAACAGGTTTCATAAGATTTGGATTTTGGAATCTGGACATAAAGACAGTAGTATGGGATAAATATGTCATGATTAGAAATTTTGTTAGGGTGTATAAAGAGGGAAAGAACCCTCATTAAAATTCTTAATCTGCAATTTTGATGAAATTTGAATCATAGGTATTCCAGTTCATTAGAGAAAATATGAAAGAAAAGTCTAATTCTTCAATTCTCTGTGACAAGGGCAAAGCTGGGTATCTCTCCTAGTATATCTATATTTATACATATCCATTGTATCGTTTTTAAAATTTTTTTTTTAAAGTTTCTTTGTTTTATTTATGTAAACAAAAGCTGTTCCTATAGTCCCAGAAAAATTTTGTTGGGTATAGGAAAGGAGATGCCCCTTTGATAAACATTTCAAATCATAGGATGTTGTGGCAATTTTCTATCGTGGCTGTGTGGAGGTGCAGACATGGCTGTGTGGAGGTGTAGACATGGCTGTGTGGTAAGAAGCTTGCTTCCCAACTACATGATCCCAGATTCAGTCCCACTTTTTGGCACCTTGGGCAAATGTTTTCTACTGTAGCCTTGAGCCAACCAAAGCCTTGTGAGTGAATTTGGCAGATGGAAACTAAAAGCCCGCCATGTCTCTCTCTCTTTCTCTCTCTCTCTCTCTCTCTCTCTCTCTCTCTCTCTCTATATATATATATATATATATATATATATATATTTGAATTGGATGTGGCCTTTTTAAATGCTAAAGGTGTATGTATGTGTTTGTGTGTGTGTGTGTGTGTGTTGTGTGTCCTACCACTGCTTGGCAACTGGTGTTAGTGTGTTTATGCCCCCATAACTTAACAGTTCAGCAAAAGTATTCAATAGAGTAAGTACCAAGCTTAACAGGAAATAAGTACTGGGGTTGATTCATTTGACTTAAATTTTTTCATGGTGGTGGTCCAGCATGGCTGCAGTCTAATGACTGAAACAAGTAAAAGATAAAGATAATCCTTGCTTTGATTGTATTGTTCATATTTTGTATATATATACATTCCAAAGAAATGGGTGAGTTACAAACATGTGGAGTTCTCATGTTATTTCTAGACTCTCTGTAACTAACTACACCATGCCACAGCCTTTATGGTAGAAAGAAAGAAACAATAATTCCATATGCTTCAGTCCTTTATGCATAAAACAGAAAGCAAAACAATATAAACTGCTTATAAATAAGACAGTATTAAGTACTTATAAATAAGTATATTTTGGGCAATTTGTATGCATCTTACAGTAATTTGCCTCCAGTGAAGTTTCTTTACATTCCTTATAGATTTGTTGGAATAACTAGCTAACCTTTAAATGAAAGTTGACACTGAATAGTTTTATAACTATTTGCTCCAGACTAATATTAGTTTAACCTCATGACTTTTGGTCAGTAGTAATCCTCGGTCATTGAGCTCACATAACATGTTTTTCTTTTCCTCCTTTCCTCCTCTCTCTCTCTCTCTCTCTCTCTCTCTCTCTCTCTCTCTCTCTCTTTCTCTCTCTCTCTCTCTCTTTCCTCTCTCTCTCTCTCTCTTTCTCTCTCTCTCTCTCTTTCTCTCTCTCTCTCTCTCTCTCTCTCTCTCTCTCTCTCTCTCTCACACACTTTTTTATATTCTAGTTGTGACCCAATTTCTTTGCATAATTAATTTACCATGTCTGAGAGAAGTAGTGTATTGTAGTTTGTTTGGTTTTTTGTCTGTTTTATGTTCTGTAGTTTCTTTTTCTTTTTTTAATTAGAATCTTTCTTGTAAAGGAATAACAAAAATAGCTTTACTTTCACATAGTTGCAACATTTTTATTACACCAAATAGAGACATTTTTTTAAAGGATTTTTCCTTTCCTATTTTTTTCTCTCTCAGAAAAATGTATTTGTCTTCTGCACCATCTGGAAGTCAGATCATTGCAGTAACGTTTGTAACTATTATTTATTATAGGTCATAAGTTGAAAGTCAGTTCATTGTAGTAACATGAAGTTGTACTATTTGCTGGAGGTGATACACTTTCAATGTAACTTGACTTTCTTTACTGCTTCATGTCTATTTTTCAATGCAACTCTGGCTGGAATGGATTTCCACCCCAACACTTTCTCTCCAAATTCAGGTATTTGCTTATTTTTGAGAGCAATTTGTTTTAACAGATGAATAATCTTTGTTGAACAGTAACATCTTAACCATACTGTTATTGTGCTTTATTGGGGTTTTAGTTTAAAATTATTTTTTTTTTGTGTTACATTGTAGGTATATAAAAGTGACTGATGAATAATATTTTTAAAAGTTTGTAAGTTATACTGATCTGATATATAAATGCATACATGCATGTATGTATACATACACACAGCTGTCTACATAAAGGAGTTTCTCTGTTTTCACAGATTAACATTTGGGGATATTATGAAATGCTTATCTTCTGGTAGACTGCTCAAAAGTCTCTTTTCAATTTTTAGGACTGGAAAACTTGTGAAAGTACTTCCCGGTCAAAGATTAGGGGCATTAGAATTACAAAAGTATATCATATAGGTATAAATATCACAAATGGTTTCCAAATGTCAAAATTCAATGATTGATAATGTATTCCCTGACTTAAGATAAAAATACTCTGTGTGTGTGTGTATGTGTGCACGCACGCATGCACATGCATTTTTTAATGTAAATAAAACAGAAGGCAGCATGCAAAAGCTGACAATATGCAATTTTTGTTCAAAGGTTTTCCAGTTAGTTGATTTTATCATTCATCATCACATAGGCTGTGTGCAAATGATATCCAATAGTTTCTCTAAATCAATGTTTTCAGGGTGTAGCACTAAATTTCAGAATGTGTTTAGTTAGATGATGTTGCTATGCATTTGTAGTATCTGTGATTTATCCTCACACATTACTCAAAATATTCATGTTATATAAACCTACACTAATATGACAGAAATAAATGTTACAAAGAAAAAGAAAAAAATGAATACTATTTTTCTGGAATGTTAATTTGTTTTGTATTTCTTGTAGGTAGAGAGTGACAGGCATGGGAGCTACAGATGAGCAAATGGCGGAGCCAGGAGCTATCACGTAAGTACATTGAATTACACTTTAAATTTAGATAATCTTTTATTTGGATGAAATCCATGCTGTAATTGCAATATATTAACCATTTCCTTTTGTATGTGACTGCTGAATCGATTGTTAATTTCTAGGTAATTGCATTTGAAAATAGTTAATGGTTGGAACAGCTTATTCATTTCTTCATGTTAACTGCTTGGAATAGTTTCAAAACATCAAAAAACATGAACTGCCACCATTGTTTATCAGTAATCTAATTGTCCTCTTTTGAATTTGACTTTTAACCCTTTTTGATACTATCTCACTTGAGATCACCCCTGGTTTTATGATATGAACATTCTATTTTAAAGTGACCTAAATCAAAAGCTTCCATGAGAATTTCATGTTTTTACAAATACCACCTTAATAATGTCAAAGTTATTTAGGTAAATTCTTCAGTATTTCATGCCTTCATGACTGTGTAGTTAAGAAGCTCACTTTGCAACCATGTAGTTTTGGGTTCACTCGCACTACATGGCACCTAGAGCAAGTACTTTCTACTATGGCCCCAGAATAAGTAATGTCTTGGGAGTGAAATACATGTATGCGTATGTGTGTATCTTTGCATGTCTGTTTGCTTGCCCTCACCTCATTTCTCAACAACTGATGTTGGTTTGTTTATATCCCTGTAACTTTTCAATTTGGTGAAAAAAGACCAATAGAATAAGTACAAGTTTTAAAAATAAGTATTGGGATCAATCTGATTAAAGCCCTTCAGTGCAATGCCCCAGCATGGCCACAGTTCAATGACTGAAACAAGTAAAAGATAACAGATTATTTTCAAAATTAATTGAAGATAGTATAGTTCGTTAAAAAAACAGCAATGAAGGGTGAATCCTCATTATCATCTTCATCATTGTTATCATTTTAAGCTATTGTTTCATGCTTTTATGGAACTTATATAGTATTGCCACTTATCTCAGTCTTTTGTCTCTTCTGTATGTCCAGTATCTCAAGATCCAAATTTACCATGTCTTTTTACATCTTCTTTGGTCTCCCATGAGTACCGTTCTTCACTATTGTATCACATTCAGCCTATATTTTCTTTATGTCAGCACTAATACTGTCATCTCTCTTGCACATCTTGAATGATGCTTTAATGCCTTGGCACTCAATCAGCTTAGTAAAAGACCCCCTTCGGTTATGGAAGACCAGCAGTCACCCATACATACCAGCTAACCCCCTTTTATGCCACCGATGTTATCCAAAGGAAAAACAAAGGCCAATACAGCTTGGCACTAGTGACATTGCAACTCATTTCTACAGATGAGTGAACTGGGGCAAGATGAAATAAAGTGACTTGTTCAAGAACACAACACGCATCCTGGTCAACGAATCGAACTCACTACCTCATGACAGTGAGCCCAATGCTCTAACCACTTAGCCATGCCACACAACACATCACATACTCATACACACACACACACCTTCCTCCCCCCGTTTCTGCAAAGCTTTGATATTCGTTTCTCATTATCATGTTGTGCAGTTTCAGTCTAGTTTTTTAATGAAGAGGGTAACTTTTTTTTGCCAACAAAGTTCCAGAGCTCTACAAGCTTCTGTCATCCCACTATCAATAATGTTTTCACTACAATTATCTCTTGTAACTAACTAAATCACGGTGACAGGAATTACCAACAATATCTAACTAGTCATTTGTACAGTTCACGAAAATAGGTGCAAGTGTGGCTGTGCAGGCATAGCTGTGCAGGTGGAGACATGACTGTGTGGTTAGAAGCTTGCTTCCCAACCACATGGTTCTAAGTTCAGTCCCACTACATGATACCTTCTGCGTCTTCTACTATAGCCTCAGGTTGATCAAAGCCTTGTGTGAGTAGATTTGGTAGACGGAAACTGAAAGGAGCCCATTGAGTGTGTGTGTGTGTGTGTATATATATATATATAAGTCAGTAAATAGTGGGGTTGTGTTAACCGCACATGGAGAAATAATAGGAAAATGAAAAAAAAAGGCAGAATGCTAAACTGGAAGCATATTTTAATAAAGATTTCTAACCGGTTTTCATTGTGAAAGCAAATTATCAAGAAGAAGGAGAATGAAAATGTTTTTTACAAAGAAGTACAAAATGAAGAAAATAATATATAAAAAAATAAATATACCCATACATTATATTGTCTTTGAGCTTTTGAAGTTCAATAGTAGTTCATGTATATAATGGTAGGAAAAATAAGGATGCATGAGAGTTGAGAGTTTTGTTAGGTTTAAAAAAAGGGTTAAAAGTTTGTGTTAAGCAGGAAATGTGGTGTCAAAACAGGAAGTGTGTGTAAGGGGAGACAAATGTTTTTAGTTGGAGTTTGTGTCTGTTCCTAAATGTCTACGTACTTCTTTTCAGGAAATTCAACATGGTTAATTCCCAAATAATATCAGGATTTTATTTCTTCTTTTGAATACTTTGATCTTGTTGAAGTTAAAGAGGTCTTTAAGCTCTGGGCTGTGCATCTAGTTTTAGAGATTTTGATGAAACTCTTGTGATAGATTCTGCTATGAGACTTAAGCCATCAAACATATAAAGGGATTAATGTCTTATTGTTTTATGAAGATAAGTTAACTGGATAATCTCTTTCCATTGCATATTTTTCATAGCTTGATGTTTCTTTGTTTCAAAGATATTCCAACATTATCTTAAATTGTTCATAGGCCAATGTTTCAAAATATTTTCTATTTCTTGAAAAGAGATGGGGGGAAAAAAAAATAAAAAGGTAAATTTTATCTTTCCTCATGTCTATTTGCCACACAAATACATTTCAATTTCTGATTCAAACAGCAATATCTGAATTTGTCAACATATTATTGTTGTTCATTATTCATCTCGGCATGTTCAGCTTGTAAATACATCTTCCACACACTTTCAGCACTTTGTCAAAAATTATGCTTTAAAAATTCTATATTCCCAAATAAAATATTTCTGTAATGATGATATAATGGGAATCTATAAACTTATCTGTTAAAGAATGCTTGAATGGATTGGTTATATAAGCTATTTGACAGAAATATAAAATGTTTATTGGAGATAGCTGCATTTTGAATCTATCTAATTTCTGCAATAGAAGCTGTTCAGTAACCATTGTTATTGCTTTCAGTTTGTTCTTAGTATAATACAATCATATGATATCTATAAATTACACTGGTCAACAAAATAGACTTTTTTTTTCATTAGAAATAAAATTAGCCTTTTCTGAATGTGTTTTCGATGCTATTCCAAATTTGTCTTTTGTTTCTTTTTATACCTTAGCTAGTGTAATAATGCTTTCTTTTTACTTTTTAGGTTTTTTCTCAATACTTATATCTATTAAATAACGTTTTATACAAAGTTTGTTTATTGCTCTAACTGAAATACTGAATACACTTGATTATTTCATGCATAATTAATTTTATCCAATTTTTATATCATTGATTTAATTTGATGCACAAGAATATACTAGCTTTTGAAAGTGTTCGAAATATATTTTCTCTCATAAACTTTGTGTGTCTTATTACATTGCAGCATCTATTTATTATTCTTAAATCTCTAATATCATGTTTCTTTTGCATAAATATCTTCTTAGTTTCTCCTTGCTTATTGTTTACTATACCAAGGCCTACACTTTTGCTTTTATGCCCACTTTTCCTTGCTTGCATGGGTTAGATGGAATTCATCAAGACTGATTTTCTGTGACTGGATGCACATCCTGTCACCAATCCTCACCTGTTTCTAAGTAAGGTAATATTTCTCTCTGGCTGGACATGTTTTTCATGGAATATTTGAAATGAATGACACTGCTTGAATGACAGTGATGATTACTTATAACTATTGTGTTATGTCAACACAAGAAGACACAAACACTCATCCACATCCATATCCATGCACATTTACACATGATGAACTTCTTTTAGTCTTCATCTACCAAATCTGCTCACAAAGCTTTAGTTGGTCTGGGGTTGTAGTAGAAGACATTTGCCCAAGGTGCCACTCAATGGCATTGAACCAGAAACCATAAAGTTAGAAATACACTCTTAATTATATAGCTGCACCTTTCTAGAAAGAAATTTAGAGGAAATGTATTTTAAACACCATCTGTCTGTCCATTTCTTTATTAGCATTAAGGAATATCTCAACTCCACTTCGGCATGCAGGGAATGCCCTGCATACAGAAGTGAGTATTTATTAATTCCTAAAAAACTTACACGTAACCATTTAAAGACTGGTTCATCTTTTAATTTCAGTATATTGAGGGTTAGTTCAAACTTGATATCTTTTAAAATATTTACTTGATTTGCTATCCAACATAAATTCATTAAACTAAATTTCAAATGGAGAAGTGGTAGAAGTATGTTCTTGTGGTCATGTAAATGGATAGATAAGTCACTGTTCATTCTTGGGACATATATCAACCTTATTGGCCAGTCACATTTGATATGGTAATATGGTTGCATGATTATAAGGTAATGAGCTGACAGAATTGTTAGCACACTTGGCAAAATGTTTTGCAGCATTTTGTCCATCTTCACATTCTGAATTCAAATTCTGCTGAGGTTGAGTTTGCCTTTTATCCCTTCGGGGTTGATAAAATAAGTACCAGTAGAACACTGGGGGTTGACATAACTGACTTACCCCCCCCCCCTTTAAAATTGCTGTCCCTGCACCAAAATTTGGAACCAATATCGTAGCTTGATTATCCATAAGTATATGAAGCAATAGTATTTTGAAATTCCTACTTGTATACCCATTAGCATCCCCATAACTTTGATATTTTCACAGAGAATCCATTGATGAATACAATATTCATTGATATCAAGCTGTGTATTCCTGTTACTTTATGTCTTTTTTGGTGGACAGGATGGGCAGTAGGAATGCATGGCTTTACATTCTTACTGGGTAATAGAAATGCTTTCAAGCTTCTTTGTAACAAACTAATGAAGAGGCACTAGTCAGGTGCAACCTGAATCTGAGACAAGTTTGCGAAGATGTCATTACAATAACATAGTGGACCATCTATTATAAAGCATGTTGCCAAATTGGTTTTTCATTTATGTTTGTGATTCAACTTGCACATTCTTGTCAAGTAAATTAGTTTTGAGATTAGAAACTCTGTCTTCTCTTTTGACAGTGATAAGACTCTGTTAAGATTGTTCAAATGTTCTTGAAGAAATAATCATAGCTCCAAATTTTCTTCAGGTATGTGTTCAGGATCTGTAGAAGGTCCAAGCACTTCACCAGTCACTCCCTTGTTCCTGACTGTTTCATCATCTTAGAGAAAGGGAATGGACATTGAGGGGAAAGAAAACGAGGATTGGGAGTAGAGGGAATGGACATAGAGGAGATGGAGTAAGTGGGTGTTGGGGGAAAGGGAATAGCATTGCTTCATTATGGTACACAGGTTTATGTGCTGAAAACAGGTTTAGCGTGACAATCTTGTGTTTGCACTTTGTAGACAGCCTGATAATATTAAAACTACCAAAATAGCAATCAGTATAATCATTTCTTTGTTTTTGCCCTATATTATGGGTATGGTAAAACACATTGTTTACTTCTTTGTACAACCAATCATGCAGTCCACTTGAACAAGCAGAGCTAATTTAATGTGGTGTCTGTTGTTTACCATGGTCACCTATACAACAACCAAAGTATACCTGGCATATTTTCATAAGACCCAGTGTAGTAGATGATGTGTAAAGCGAAAAAAAGGGTCTGGATGGTTTTTACATTCGTAGAGCACATAAATGATAAAGATCTAAGCAAATATTCTGAAAACAGAAAATATTACAAATATAATTATAAAAAAAAAGGATAGGCACAAGCATTGCTGTGTGGTTAAGAAGCTGGCTTTTCAACTATGTGGTTTTAGATTCAATCCCCCTACATGGCACCTTGAGCAAGTGTCTCCTACTATAACCTCAGGCCAACTAATGCCATGTGAGTGAAGTTGGTAAATGGAAATTGTGTGAAAACCTGTCGTATTTGTCTGTCTGTTTGTCATACAGACTCCCATCACTGTTTGACAGTCAGTGTTGGTTTGTCTACATCCTTATAACTTAGTGATTTAGCAAAAGAGGTTGATAGAATAAATACAAGACTTAAGAAAAAAGATCATTTGTACTGTGACTGATTTGTTTAACTAAAACCTTTCAAAGTGGTGCCCCAGCTTGGCCATAGTCCATTGACTGAAACAAGTAAAAGGTAGTCTCATCTGAAAAACTATACATAATTCTTAAAAACTGAAGAGAGTTTTGAAATTAGCATCAGAATTGCTTTTTAGATGATCCAGAACTGTCTTCAATAGAAATTCCTTGTTAGCCAGTATTATCTCTAAAACTATTTAGAATCTTATTTGCCTACAAGTCTTGTTTACATTCTTTAAATTTAATGTAATGAAAAAAAAAATTTTATATTATAAAAAAAAAAAATGACTGCAGTTTTAATTTTCTTTAATGGATAAAAATATTTATCTTCAAATTCAGCTCCAAAATTCTACATAACCCTTAATCTGTGAAATTTAATTTCATGGTTATTCCAGTAATGATGTTAAATATCTACCAAAAAAATAGAATTGGTATTTTCTACAAGTCACATTGCCTTGATAAACTTGATACATCTCAACAAACATAGTTTCAAATATGACATTCTTCAACAAAAGTTAAAAGCAATTAAATTTTTAGTGGGTATGGCATTTTCTACTGTAAGATGGTTAAGTAAATCATTCTTACATTTGTTATGTTTATATTAAACTTTATGTAAATATAAAACTATTTAAGTTGGACTTGTCATGTGCCAAAAAGTTTAGTGCATTTTAGAAATAAGGTTAAGTTTCTAGTAGCTGCTTTGTATTCCAGCTAATGCACTTCCATAACTTTTACCTTCTAATCCAACCACTTGTCCTAGATACATGATCTTTGCAAACTATTCAACTATTTCTATTGGCTGATTGGTTGGCTATCAAAAGTTGATTGTACATAGATTTACGTGATTAGTTCCATTGGTTTAATCAAATATATTTGTGTTGTCATTAGATCTCCATAGAAATTCCAATTTATTTATCAGTGAAAGGTTGTTGGTTTTAACTCTTCAGCTATTCTCAACTTTAAATGATTACCTTTCAGTTTCTAGCAATAATCTAGACTTACAGCACATTATCTTCTGGTACTGTCTGTAAAGGGAGAGATTATTTTATAGGATCAATTTCCTCCCTCCCCCTCTCTCTCTCTCTCTCTCTCTCTCTCTCTCTCTCTCTCTCTCTCTTGCTATATATATATATATATATATATTGATAATCTCTGTTGTTAATTCCAGCTATTATAGGTTCACTTTATTTAATTGTTTAATTTAATAACTTAAATACCCAAATATTTATCATTGCCTTTGGTAGTAATTATGAAGTGATAAAAGGGTTTTTCATTTATCCTATTTTATTTTACTATTTTATATTTATTTCTTTATATATCAGCATGGTTAGAATGATTTTTGTTGAATGCCCTTCACATTTCTAATTAATCAACAATAATTATATTTAACTTATGAAAGTGCTGATGTATAGTCACTTGGTTTGCCAGAAATAAAAGTACAGCAAGTCTTTCAATCATACCTCACATGTAGTACCACAGCCTGTAAGCTCCCTTTGCCTCCCATCTTCAGGATTTATTAGCTTCCTGTCAGATTACATCATTGCAGCATGAACTATGCAGCTCTCTCTGACCCACAGTCTATCCAGCCTGGTGTTCTTTAAGGTTCTATGCACACACACACATACACGTGCATGCATGCACATGCAACAGGTTTCTACACAGTTTCTGTCTATCAAATTCACTCACAATGCATTGGTTGACTGGGAGCAATAACAAAAGACATTTGCCCAAGATGCCATGCACTGGAGCAGTTGGATGAATATGTATTGTTTTTCAAGTAATGGCCTTTTTTTGTATTCCATTTTTCTTTGAAATTGCAGAGTTACTGGTTAAATTGTTAGCAAGGGATGTCAGCAATATGCTGTCATTTTTTTTTGGTTTTTTTGGTCAACACATGCAAGGATGCAGGATATAAACATTCACACTGACCCTAAAATACATACATTTATATATACATACATATATACACATGTATGCACACATATGCTCACACAACTTCTATACAGTTTCTATCTGCCCCTTTCATTCTCAAAGCAGTGGTTGGCCCAAAGTGACAGTAGAAGACACTTCTCAAAGTTCCACATAGTTAGATAGAACTTGAGACCACGTGGTAAGAAAATGTACTGTATTCAAACAGCCATTCCTGTGCCTAGAAACATGCATGCAAAGAACCTCCTATCTACCTACTGTTTGTTTGTTTAATGTCCAGTCTCCTATGTTAGCATGACTCGGATAAGAATTGATATTGAGGTAGGATCTTATATCTCTTTACACTCCCTATTGCCAACCCTCACCTGTTTTTCAAGTAGGTGATTTTTTCAATATCAAACAGGTCCTCAAAAGCACAGAGCAATGGCTGTAATGTCAACATCAGCTCCACATTACTTAAACGATGACAAAGCAAAATATCAACATTCGTGCGCACGCATGCACGCACACAAGCACACACACACACACAAGCACACACACACACACACACACACACACACACACACACACACACACAAACACACACAGAGTTTCTATCTGCCAAATTCACTCTCTAATCATTTGTCTGCTAAGACCTATAGAAGACAGCACTTGTCCAAGGTGGCATGCAATGGAAATGGATCTGAAACTACAGAAATTTTACTTGATGTTTCTAAAATGTGGAGCAAAATGTAATGTTTTCAAAATGATTTCTGCTGTAATTAGTGTAATTAGTGCTATATGTATGATAAAAAATGGTAATATTAATAACTGAAGTATATACTTTTAATTATTTTCTTTTAATTAATTAGAGGGAGAGGGTTAGCATCCACAATCTTTGTAACCTTTGAAAGTTGGTGTGGTGCATGTGATTACAGCTCAGCTTGAACCTCTGTTGGTATTGTGTGAAAAATGTAAGTAGGAGCTAATTGTAGAGATGTTCAGAGCTAGTGCAGAATTATTCAGCAAAATGTTTGGTGTGGAGTCCAGAAACTATTGGGTGTTAGTAGAGATTGAAAAGTGAATTCTTTGAGAAGGTAGAGATGGATATGTATCTTGCTAGCACAAAAGGATAGGACTATATTTAGAAAGAAGTAGCATATGTATGAGCCTGTGGTTATATTGTGCAGTTCAGTGAATCTTCCTCAATTAGTTGGGTTTTCTAATTTTGGTTACTGTGTAGGATGTTTGTTGGTACCAGTGGCATCATCATCATCATTTTAATGTTCACTTTTCCATGCTTGCATGGGTTGGTCGGAGTTTATTGAGGTAGATTTTCTATGGTCGGATGCCTTTCCTGATGCCAATCCTTGTCTTTCCAAGGAAGGTAATTTCCAAGCAAGGTACGTTTTCACAAATTATTGAAAATGAATGGCTTTCATTTCCAATGTTACACAATTGTTAAGACAAGAAGATACAAACACATATACACACACACACACTGGGCTTCTTTCAGTTTCCATCTATCAAATTCACTCACAGGGCTTTGGTTTAATGATGTTGTCATTCACCTTGACTAACTCAATTGCTATCTACTTCTCAGCCAAAAGTAATGTATATATACCTATATATATATCTAATACTTAATTATTATCTACTTATATAAAAAAAATATTTTGTTGATTCTGCCCTGTGGCCAGTTTGGTTAGTACAGGACTTTGGTTTTGGTAGACCTGGAGCTATAATTAAAGATACTTGTCTGAGTACCATGCTGTGGGATAGAACCCAAAACCATGTGGTTGGAAAGCAAACTTCTTAACCAAAGAGCCATGCCTGTACCTAATTGTATGGTAATAATCTAATCACTTGAGCTTTGCAGAGAATCAGCAACTAATGAGAGCTCAGGTAATTTGTGCTCCTGAAGATGGAACCTAATTTTGGGGACACAAACCTGGCGGTGTGTGACCTTGCTGTGAAAGATAATCAGAGATCATGAGAACTGGCATTTGTAATGATTTTAACTCTTTTGTTACGATATTTCTGTTGAAATAATTCTGCTTTTATTTCATTTAATTTTGAAAATAATGCAGAATTTAGTAAAATAACTGTGTTGTTATTAAACCGGTGTTTGAAACATAAGCTAACATGAAATATTGATAGAAGGTTTTAATTTAGATCATTTTAAAACGGGATGTTTTTATATCCTAGAATCAGAGCTGGTCTCAAATGAGTTGGTATCAAAAAGGTTAAGAACCTTTAGTTAGGAGGTGGGGGGTGGGGGGGATGTAAATATAATTGCATCAAAGCAAAAATGGAATTAGAAGTGGGAATACTGTGAATTTTCAAATAAAATCATGTTGCAGAGATTTGTTAAAATAAATAGAGAAGTAAAAACTCAATCTCACCTGTGTGCTCTTTCATAAAAAGAAAAAAAAAAAAAAAGAAAAAGAAAGGAAAACAGAATTTCAAAAACTGTTGATGATAATATATGTCACCTTTTGAAGAATTTTAGATGTATCCCCCAAATTTTTATGACTTAAATTAGTCAAAATCAATAACAGCAACTTATAAATTGTGATTGCCTGTCAGAATAAAGGTTATAACTGCTGAACTATATCAGCCACTTTAGGTAAGTTTTAAAAGAAAAATTACGTTGCAATCACTTTAAAACTAGATTTAGGTAACAAAACAAAAAAAAAAAAAAAAAAAAAAAACACAAGCAAACAAAAGCAGTGATGAAATATTAAAGATGATCTGTTAGTATTCTTTTTTTAAAAATGATATTCTATCCTATTCCTTCTTAAAAAAAATTCTTGGAGTGGCTGTGTGGTAAGTAGCTTGCTTACCAACCACATGGTTCCAGGTTCAGTCCCACTGTGTGGCACCTTGGGCAAGTGTCTTCTATTATAACCTCGGGCCAACCAAAGCCTTGTGAGAGGATTTGGTAGACGGAAACTGAAAGAAGCCCGTCGTATATATATATATATATATATATATATATATATATATATATATATATATATATATATATATATATGTGTATGTGTGTTTGTGTGTCTGTGTTACCCCCACCATTGCTTGACAACTGATGCTGGTGTGTTTACATCCCCGTAACCTAGTGGTTCGGTAAAAAGAGACCGATAGAATAAGTACTAGGCTTACAAAGAATAAGTCCTGGGGTCGATTTTCTCGACTAAAAGGCGGTGCTCCAGCATGACCGCAGTCAAATGACTGAAACAAGTAAAAGAGTAAAAAAGTAAAGAGTAATTCACTATATTATTAGTATTTTTATTTTTTTTATTTTTGAAAATTTGTTGCAGGCCAGCTACTTGTGATGTTAGTACAATGGGAAGTAGTTGTAAAGCTCAAGTTGTCAAAGAAATGTTAGAGTACAGGTGGTCTAAATGTGTAATATAGACAAGAAGTGGAGTGATGTGTGTTGTACTAACCATACTGGTTACAGGGTGGAGGTGCAATGGCTCAGTGGTTAGAGCAGCGGACTCACAGTCATAGGATCGCGGTTTCGATTCCCAGACCGGGCGTTGTGAGTGTTTATTGAGCGAAAACACCTAAAGCTCCACGAGGCTCCGGCAGGGGATGGTGGCAAACCCTGCTGTACTCTTTCACCACAACTTTCTCTCACTCTTACTTCCTGTTTCTGTTGTGCCTGTAATTCAAAGGGTCAGCCTTGTCACACTGTGTCACGCTGAATATCCCCGAGAACTACGTTTAGGGTACACGTGTCTGTGGAGTGCTCAGCCACTTTCACGTTAATTTCATGAGCAGGCTGTTCCGTTGATCGAATCAACTGGAACCCTCAACGTTGTAAGCGACGGCGTGCCAACAACAACAACAACAACAACAACAACAACTGGTTACAGGGAAGGAACACAGAAATAGGCTCTTTTTAGATAATAATTAGGTATTAGATATATATATTACATTTGATTGAGAAATAGATAGCAATTGAGTTAGTCAAGATGAATGACTATATCATTAAACTTTGGCTAGTTGATGGTCCACATGATGGTCACTGTCTCTCTATATATTACTCAGGTGCAGGCGTGACTGTATGGTAAGATATTTGTTTTCTAACCATATGAATCTGGGTTCAGTCCCACTGCATGGCACCTTAGGCAAGTATCTTCTACTATAGCCTAAGCTGACCAAATCTTTGTGAGTGGATTTTATTGGCAGAAACTGAAAGGCGGCGAGCTGGCAGAAACGTTAGCACGCCGGGCGAAATGCTTAGCGGTATTTCATCTGCCGTTACGTTCTGAGTTCAAATTCCGCCGAGGTTGACTTTGCCTTTCATCCTTTCGGGGTTGATAAATTAAGCACCAGTTACGCACTGGGGTCGATGTAATCGACTTAATCCCTTTGTATGTCCTTGTTTGTCCCCTCTGTTTAGCTCCTTGTGGGCAATAAAGAAATAGGCATTTCGTCTGAGTTCAAATTTAGCCAAGGTTGACTTTGCCTTTCATCCTTTCGGGGTCGATTAAATAAGTACCAGTTACGTACTGGGGTCGATATAATCAACTTAATCCGTTTGTCTGTCCTTGTTTGTCCCCTCTGTGTGTAGCCCCTTGTGGGCAGTAAAGAAATAGGAAACTGAAAGAAGCCTGTCATATATGTATATATGTATGTGTATGTATGTATCTATGTGTGTATTTGTTGGTCTTCTCCTACACTGCTTTACAACCAATGTTGGTTTGTTTATGTCCCCACAACTTAACGGTACAGCAAAAGAGACTGCTTGAGTAAGTACCAGGCTTAAATAGAAAGTAGGCAAGATTTGAAACAAGTGTGGACTTTACTAAAGGCACTTAAAAGCCTGATGATGGTATTAAAATGGATGAGGGACTAAGTCTACCATTCAAGATAAAGATAGAAATAGAAAATCCTTGTAGTTATGGCATACAACTTAGTGATTCTAAGTGACCCTACTGCAAGCTGCTTACCAATTCTCTTTCTAAGATTTCCAGGTTTGAAATTGAGTCTTGTAGCCATGCAAGAGAGGCAAAAGGATAGAATGGTGCAAGGGACAATATAATGATGATGATGATGATAAATATGGGGCTATTATGCTTAATTGGCTTAAAAAAGATTAAGATGGGATTATCTTCTTTAAATCTTTGTGTTGCATTATGCGCTTCACTGTATTGTCTTCCTTTGCCCCTCTCCCCATCATTTTTATTCAAAGATTTGAACATGTAACAATAATTAGATGTTGAAAGCTGTTTAGGAATAAACTACTTTACAATGCTAAATAGCTGGCTTTTACAGTGAATTTGCTTGAAAAGTTTCACAATTAATGCTTTTTAAATTGTTAGTAAACAGTATGAATGATAGAAAATCCTTGAAATTATATTGATATTTAATACCCAGCTACTAAATCAATATTTGGAACAAGTGGTCCAGCAAAGTTAGGTTTATATTACAGGATATGATCTATTCCTAATAAAGGTTGCAATATTTTCAATGGCGATACTTTTGTTTTGATAGATCACATACTGACATGTGATATAGTCTCATTTAGGAAGTATTAATAGGATTTAAGTTATGAAATCGACATATATTATGGGGTATTTTCCTTACTATTTTTCTCATTGAAATATTACCTGCAGCAGGATTGTGTGTGTGTGGGGGGGGGGGGGGTATTCTGTAAAATCACCATCATCATTGTCACCACTGTCATTATCATTGCTGTCCTCATCATCAGCTGTTCTCTTCCTCATTTTACAATAGACATGCATGTGCATGTGCACACACATACACATGCAAGCACATATTAGTATGCATATATTTTTAAAGGCAAAGCTGTTGGGTAGGAAATTGGCTTCCAACCACATGGTTCCGGGTTCAATACCTCTGCAAAGCACTTTGGGCAAGTGTCTCCTACTGTAGCCCTGAGCTGACCAAAGATGTGTGAGTAGATTTGGTGGATGGAAACTGAAAGAAGCTCGTTGTGTGTGTATGCATCATCATCATCATCATCATATGTCTGTTGTCCATGCTAGCATGGATTAGGCGGTTTGGCCAGAGCTGGCAAGCTTGTGGGCTGCACCAGACTCCAGTCTGATGTGGCATGGTTTCTACAGCTGGATGCCAACTGCTTTACAGAATGTGTTGGCTGCTTTTAGGTGGCACCACACAAGCACTTTTACATGGCATTGCATGGGTACTTTTATGTGGTACTGCCACGAGTGCTTTTCGCCACCAGTGGGACTGGTCTTAACACTTCTGCTGTGGAGTACGGATCTTCTTGAGTACCGCATGTGTTTATATGTTTGTGTTTGTTCCACACTACCACTTGACAATTGGTGTTGGTTTGTTTACATCCTTGTAACGTCATGATTTGGCATAAGAGACTAATAGAAGAGGTACCAAGTTTTAAGAAAAAGTACTAGGGTTGATTCATTTGACTAGAAGCCTTCAAGGCAGTACCCCAGCATGACTGCAGTCTAGTGACTGCAACAAATAAAAGATCAAAGATGTGTTATTTTTTGTTGGATGTAGTCATCTTACACATTCCATGGTCTTTATTAATTACAACATGAATAAAATGTGTGATCTAGTGTAAAATCTGTCTGCCTGTAGAAAGCTGCTTTTGGATATATATCCAGGATGTTGGATAAATGAGATTAATTCTAAATTTAGTTATCTTAAAGGTGGAAAAACATTGATTTGAAAGCTGCTTTGTATAGTTGTATTTGTTAGCATGTTATTTATCAATCTGTTTTTAAAAGATAAGTTTACTTTCTATTCTTTATTAACGATTGAATGATTAAGATATATATTTTCTCGTAACTTGTTTGTATGTCATATATTCTATATTTCGAATAGTTTTTTTGTTTTGTTTATTGAAAGTTTATAGATGAATTAGATTTGCAATAAAGTGTATGGTTTAACATAGAAGCTTTGTAAGAGATGTGAAAGAGTTATCTACTTGAACATTATTGATTTCTTTTGACAAGATGCAAAACTGATATTCAAAAGAGAAAAGTATAATTGATTGAATTGTTCATAGTATTTTATTTATTCTCATTTTATTGAATCCGCTGGTATAAATGGTAAAAATTAATTATAAGATTTGAACTCAGAACGTGGCAGATGAAATTAAATGTTTTAAGGTCCAGCACTTACTATACTCACTCACTTAGGCCTTTCGCATCTATGGAGCATAGGCCATTAACAACTTTTCTTCATTGTTCTTAACTCTGAATTTTTCTTTTCTGCTTCTCTCCCAGTTGGATTCCTGCTTTTTCCAGTTCTTCCTCAGAATCTTGCCTCCAGCTATTTTTAGGGCATCCTCTCTTGTGCCTCCCTTGTGAGATCCAGGTCAGGGCCTGGTGTGTAGTGCATGACATTGGTTTACCACATTGTATGTTTTTCTGAGGGAGAGCCTTCTTCTCTCATGTCTTGTCAATTTTGAATTGATGTAACTTTGATGTTTTTTTCTTTGGTAGGAGTGCTGGCCTTATGCAAACTCATTTTTACCTTTAAGCAGAGGTGGTCCATATTGGTCTGGCCTCTATCTTTTGACCTCTCCAACATGAGAAGCCCTATCAGGAGCTTGCACTGTGCTGGCATAGTTCACAGGGTCATTGAGGCACACAAACCACCACAGCACATTAAGGACTGACCCTTGTGGTAGCAGCAACTTACTATGGTTCTCGATTATTTCTTCCTGCATATTACTCTCCTATTTGTTTAAACATTATTGAACTTTAGTGACCTTGTTATAGATGACATCTTTTGTCACTGTAGGGCTAGTTAATGTCATGCAGGCACACAGTTCCCTTTCTGTTGAGCAGCATCATAATAGATGAACCAGACTTACATATCCTGCTGATGTTTACTGTACAGACCATGGGTTTGAACCTGGCACTGTGAACTATGAAAAAATACCTATCATTGTGTAGTATTGTAATGTTTGTATTATTAGTTTTATGCAAGGCACCAAGCTGGCAGAATTGTTACTATGCCGGACAAAATGCTTAGCAATGTTTTTTTCAGTCCATTGTGATCTGAGTTCAAATGCCACTGAGGTTGATTTTGCTTTTCATCTTTTTGGGGTTGATAGAATGAAGTACTCATTGAGCACTGGGGTCAATGTAATTGATTAAGGCCCTCCCACTAAAATGTGCTGAATTTGAAACCATTATTCGTCCTACTGTGACTATTAATTTTTTAATTAATAAACTTAATCAAAGACTGTCACTCATGATTGTGAGATTGAAGTGTTTGACATTCAACTTGAACTTCAGTAGTTAAGTTAATGTCTGTAAGTACAATATGAGAAAAAGCGGGAATGTCATATTGGTTAGGAATCATCATTATTTTAATGTCCACTTTTCCATATTTGTATGGGTGGGACACAATTCATTGTGGCAGATTTTCTACAGATGGATATCCTTCTTGACACTAATTTGTTTCCAAGCAAGGCAATATTCCCTTATGACTGGACATATTTTTATAGAAGACTGGAAATAAACAACACCATTTGTATGATGATGATGCTTGTTTATAACTATCATGCAATATCAAGACAAAGATGCAGACACATGCACACATAAAAACACAAACATATACACTTATATTTCAGTTTCTGTCTACAAGATCTACTCATAAGGCTTTTGCACATAAAAAGCATTGGTGTGGGTGCTGGTGCCATGTAAAAAGCACCCAGTACTCTCTGTAGAGTGGTTGGCATTAGGAAAGGCATCCAGCTGTAGAAACAAATCCAAAACAGGCTATGAAACCTGGTGTGGTCTCTGGCCTTGCCAGTTCCTGTCAAGCTGTCCAACCCATGCCAGCATGGAAAATGGATATTAAATGTTGTTGATGAAGATGATGATGTGGCTATAGAAGAAGACACTTGTCCAAATGGTCATGTAATGAGACTGAACATGAAATCACCTGGTTGGAAAACAAACTTCTTAACCACACAACCATGTCTGTTTAATTCAGAGTAATGTGGATGAAACACAATAGAAATGATGAAAGAAACACAAGTTGGTGCCTGCATCAAGTGGGTTGAAACAGATGTGATTTACTGCTAGCTAAGTTCAGTGGAGTGGAGTCTGTTTTAAAGCTGTAGAATAGGCAGAAAGAAGGACTGGCAGGTAGGTCTGTGAACTTCTGCAGGGATAGTCACTGCTATCAGCTAAGAACTTTTTTTCAGCCTGTGTGATATCATCACTTTGTATCAAATATCTTTATCACTGCACTTATCTAATGACCAGTTACTTTCTCAAATCTTATGAAACTGTTAGGCCTTTCTTATAAATTAGTGCTTCACCTAATTTGTTCTTTTATGAATTATTATTGTGTAGGATTTTATGTGGAGATTAGGGAAGATTGAATGGGATTTGGTGGAGTAGATTAGAGCAATTAAATGAATCTATAGGTACGTTAATTTTTAATTTGTTTAGGTTTAGTAATTTTTATTCAGCTCTTTTATAATCTGTCACATTTCCTTTTGTTTAAGTAATTGCTTGAGTAAATTAACAATTTAATCAAGGAAGTTGTTTATCATGACTACTTGTTTATATATTGAAACATACTAATGCATTTATATTTAATCTCCCTTTTAAACTTGATTTTATTGTACATCTGTATTTACTTTTGACAACTATTTGCACCTTACCACCTGGTTTTATGACACCTTTTCTGTTAATCACATTTAAACTGAAAGAAAATATCATTCTAATGTCTCATATGTAGGTTTTGTTCTTTTTTTTTTTAATTCTTTCTTCAGTTGTAGTACAAACATGTAACTGTGTGTACTATCCATTAATTACAGTATCTTAATGTTTAGAACTAACTCACCTTTTTTTTAAATCTCTATTTATTTATTACCAAAGAAATGAGTTAATGTGATGCTTAACACAAGCAAAACTACTTGTCTTTATTTTATATGAACTTTGAGAGACACTCATTCATATTAGATGTTGGTTCTTTAGCAAAGACATTCAGTTGCTACCTTGATTCATGTGATCTTTAACAGGTTGTTTTTGCAGTCATTGTTGACCTTCTGAGAGTGAAGAGGAGGAGAAGAAGTGGCTCAAGGAAATGGTTTGCAATTAGCTAGCTCAGAAAGGCAAAGAATGTCATGGTTGCATTAGAATAGTTGTAGGGAGAAGTCAAACAGCATGCCTGTAGGATTGGGGTTATATTGCATTGAGGAGTATATTGTCTCTAAGGAATAAAAAAATTAAAAAAAGATTTTTAAATCAGATACTTAGGAAACTGGTAGGAATGTTTTTTAGATTGTTGACTTTGTGATTTCTATTTTTTTTATCTGGCACCTCTGTATGGATATAGCCAGCTTGATACAATCAGTCAAAAAAGTCAAAATACTCCAGTTGAAATGGTTTTTTTTTTTAGTTTTGTTTGTCATCAAATATTCAGTCCCCACTATCAAATAGTAGACTAACATGGCTGCTTTTCAGTGACTGTGATTTCCATGTTTAATAGTGCAGTCAGTCTTCAGATGAATGCAATTCTGTTGAAAGTTTTCTTTTAAGAGTAAAACTTTCACTTGAATAAAATCCATCTGAGGACTGCTCTAACTGCATGAAGCTTCAACTTCAAAACAGTAATATTTATCTACTATATTAAAGTAAATATAACTATACTAGCAGAGATACCTGGCATTGCCCGTGTTACATGCAATGCAAGAATTGGACTTTTCTGTTATATTTTCTCTAATGAACTGGAATACCTATGATTCGAATTTCATCAAAATTGCAGATGAGGGTTCTTTCCCTCTTTACACACTCTCAAAAAATTGCAATCATGACACAAGTATCCCATACTACTGATCTTTATGCACAGATTTAAAAATTCCAGTCTTATGAAACTTGTTAAAAGGATTTTGCTCCTGAAAAATGGAGTTCATGGAGCTCTAAAATGTGTGAGTTAAGGTCCCTATTGGGGATGGGTGTCTTAATGTCAACCAGAGAAGTTGAATTGTTGAGAATCTTTTTGACTTGGATGTTATATCAATTGTTCGAATTTCTTTGAAATAGGAAATATATGTATGTTCACTGGGTTTGTAAAAGGGAGCAAAGCTTCAGGAAACCAAAAGACGAATGATCACAATAAGCAGTCAGCTCCTCTACCCTAGTTGTTACTACTCCCCAGTGTAGAATTCCTCACCATATAGGTGACAGGCACAGCCGTAAGATGCATTATGGATCTATAGCAATTGGAAGGGTGTGACCCAACTGAAATAAACATTAACAACTGTGTGACGTGAGGGCTAAGGGGAAATGAAAGTGTCACCTCTGGAGTTTGCAACTGACCACTATACCGATAGGTAACTGGACAGAATAAATTTACAATCTATAAATGTCTTTGAATAACCAGTCACTTATCTGGGAAGGCCTTGAAATCAATGTAACCATCTGAGGATTATGTGTGACCCAGTGATAATAAAAAGACTCAAAGGAGATCTGCAACGAAATAACTTTACTCAACACTTTGCAACTGAATCAGTGGAGGCAAAGATGCCTCTCATTCACTTGACAATTTATGGACTACATTGCAGAAATCACAATGTAAGTATATCTCAAAGCAAACTCTTACACTGTTGTACCATTGGATTACAAATAACGCTTGGGTGACCCTACGGCTTCCAAGAGTACAACTGTATTCGTCTTTGCTTAGATAAAATGACTAAATTGTGGGTGTTAAGTCCCCATGAAGAGGTCCTTTTAACTTCTAAGAAGATGAAATTTTAAACCAAACATACTCCATTATACCCGCCCTTATGCATTGAATCTAAGTTCCAAATATCATAAGGATCCATTCAGTAATTTTGGTCCATGAAATTGTATGAAACATACAGCATTACCCTTCTCCCTAGACTTGGATTTTGTGTTCCAAATTTCATTAGGATCGGTGCAGTAGTTTTTGAATGTATAAGTAACACATGAACACACATAAAAACATTGACTTTTATATAATAGATATGAATATGCACATATACATACATGTATATACACACACACAAAAAAATAGATTGATAGACACAACTGAATGGGCAAAGAAAAATATGAGGCACTGCCTAGTGCTTTTTTTATATTTTGATAAGCCTGGTACTTATTCTATCAGTTTCTTCTTGTCAAACCAGTTAGTTATGGGGATGTAAATAAATGAACAGCAGTTGTGAAGCAGTGATGAGGGAGAAACAGAGAGACGAAGACACACACATACACTTACATATATACATACATATATATATAGGACTGATTTCTTTCAGTTTCTGTCTACAAAATCCACTCACAAGGCTTTGCTTGGTCTGAGACTATAGCAGAAGACACATGCCAAATCACCACACAGTAGGACTGAACCCAGGAACATGTGTTTTGGAACCAAGTTTCTTAACCACACAGCCACACTTGCACCTATGTGTGTGTGTATGCATGTATATATGTGTATATATATGTGTACATATTACATGTACATTTATATATATACATGTACATCTATATATATACATGTACATCTCTCTCTCTCTCTCTCTCTCTCTCTCTCTCTCTCTCACTCACTATATATATATATATATATATATATATATATATATATATATATATATATATACACATCTACATATATACATGTATACATATACATCTGTACATATACAGCTATACATATACATGTATACATATACATCTATATCTATATATATATATATATACATCTGTACATATACAGCTATACATATACATGTATACATATACATCTATATATATACATCTGTACATATACAGCTATACATATACATGTATACATATACATCTATATATATAGATGTATATATATATATATCTATATATATATATACATGTACATGTATATATATACATCTATATATACACATTTGTGCAGATGTATATATATATGCTAGCTGTTTTTCCCGGTTTCACTCGGGCAGTGTGGTGGATTTGGTTAAAGGCTATTTCCTATGTATATTTTGAATAATAAAAAGAACTAAAAATAAAAAAAACAAAAAATTCCAAAAACAAAAAGAAAAGTAAGAACAACCCAAAAACAATACGATGCTAAGGATTTTGCGGGTCGATATTGTAAAACTAACTTCACGTGTGTACCCATAGCCCCATGTAGTCACGGAACCTTATTTGTGGTATAACCTCGCCTTAAAAGAAAAATATATGGTAGTGCGGTTGTTGTATTGGCGACACAAGAATGTTAATCGAAACTGTTCAAGATCAATCATAGGTTAGACGTTCATGTACACTGATTAGAATTGTGAATTTCAATTATTGAAAACATGTTCCTGGATGGATACAATTGTGCAGAGTCCGTTTGTCTCAATATGGAAAAGCTGTTTGAATGTCGACGTTTGAAGACATTTGTAACTGATGTTAAAAAAAACATAGTAATTAGAAAGAGTGTAAGCTATAGCTTTTTTTTTTTTAATGCACAAAAAATTGAAATTATTTTTTTTCTGTGCCTCTGATTAAAATTTTCAAAAAACAAACCCAGCCACATTACTTGGAAAAAAATAATCTTTATTGTGCTGGTTTTTCGTAAAATTTCGCGCATGGGAAAGGCAACAAAATCGCCCCTCCCCACTTTGAATGGGATATTCCTATCTTAAAAAGTAATAATCGATTATCTTGGTAACCATGGGAGTTGGAGGGCAATAAAAATCTCCTGAACATGAGCGGACCATGCTGCCACTCTGTGCTGAATTTCACGCGATTCCACTGCACCGTTCTCGAGTGAATCTGCCGACACTCAATCAATCAATCAAGCAATCAAGAACACTGCAATTTATAGTATAGATATATACTCACAGTGGGACTGAACCCAGGACCATGTGTTTTGGAACCAAGTTTCTTACCACACAGCCACACCTGCACCTGTGTGTGTGTGTGTGTGTGTGTGTGTGTGTGTGTGTGTGTGTGTGTATGAGTGTGTATGTGTATGCATGTATATATGTGTATATATTTGTCTGAATATTACATGTACATATATATATATGTGTACTCATATACATGTATACATATACATCTATATATATACATTTGTGCAGATGTATACACACACACACACACACACACACACACACACACACACACACACACACACATATATATATATATATATATAATAAAATATAGGATAAATTCTTTATAAGAATTTATCAAGTAGTGAGCGTGAAAAAACCTCATAATGAAAAAAATTCATCATTTTTTTCACAAATATATAATTTATATATAAAGGGCATTAACTGTGTAGTAATGCCTCACGCTTCGAGGGACTAAATAAGTCAAAAACTACCAAAAAATAAGCAACATATTTACCGAAAGCGAGGGAATGCAGCTTTCAAAATTAATCTCTTAAAAACATTTAACTTAACGGCAGACCACTGGTTTCTCAATCAAATACAGAAAAACTGTGAAGTAACCTGCATTCTTTTGTTCATCAGTACACGTATGGTCAAGATACATAAAAATAAACAAGAATCAACATACCACGATGTAGTCACCACAGTACGATGACTTCTGTCCATAATTATATATCCATGAAAGAGATTTGAATTTATCCGGTTGCATCTCAGGGCAAGTGTCTTCTACTATAGCCTCGGGCCGACCAAAGCCTTGTGAGTGGATTTGGTAGACAGAAACTGAAAGAAGCCCATCGTATATATGTATATATATATGTATGTGTTTGTCCCCCCAACATCACTTGACAACCGATGCTGATGTGTTTATGTTCCCGTAACTTAGCAGTTCGGCAAAAGAGAACGATAGAATAAGTACTAGGCTTCTAAAGAATAAGTCCTGGGGTCGATTTGCTCGACTAAAGGCGGTGCTCCAGCATGGCCGCAGTCAAAAGACTGAAACAAGTAAGAGAGTAAAAGAGTATTACATTTGACAGAATAATCTGAATGGTAAAGGGTTAAATTACACTCTCCTGTCTAAAATTAATAAGGGGACTTTGGGTAATGAAGTCCAGTTTATTTGAAAATTAGACTATTTGGCTATGGTTGGAGAGTCTTTTGATATCTGCTTGATCAAGGATGATGTGCTTCAACAACAACGATAACAAAGCATCTGATTATTTAAATACAATAATTTGTTTTGGAATACTGGTTCTCAAAACACATCACATACAGCTATATATACTATTCCTTACAACTGTATATGATGTGCTTCAAAAACCATTATTTCAAAAAAAGTATTATTTAACATTATCTCAGAAGTTTATAAAAATTCTTAGCATAAATATAATAATTTTTAACTAAAATTTTGAAACAATTTTCTAGTTTGATTCTGTTTATTTGAACAGTTTTCTTTCCCTCTTCTCTCTAACACTCATGCTCTCTCTCAACCAAGGTTTGGTAGAGCTGATTCCTTGAATTACCAACCAATGAAAACTGATGAAATTTAAAGTTTGTTAAAACAAATTTTGTTTTAGTGGGGTGGCTCCATTCATGATAAACAAATAAATGCTTCATATGATCGGTGGGTGGGTGGGGGGATGAAAGAAAACCTACAAAAAAAAAATGGCTATCCGTCCTTGGACTTGTTCATTCAAAACATGTTTTTCTTAAATTAATAAACAAAACTCAAATTACAAGGTTAACAGCCTGATAAAGTTCTCCATTTGAACTAATAACTTCTCTTGAAAATAGTGGCATAAAGTCATATTGTTATTTTGACTCTGTCATTGTTGTAACTCTTACTCTAACCTCCTATCTACTTGTATTAGAAACTTTCTAAAGGTCATTTTGGAGGTGATATCCATAATCAATATTCTCTATACATTTGGCTATGTTTTCTTCCATTCTGTTCTAACTCTTTCACTCATATTTAATATTATCTGAAGTGAATACAATGGCGTCGGTACATAGATTTGCGAGCCATTTACTAGCAATTTTGTATGATACTTTTTCCTTTCTGCCTGGTTATTTGTGATGGCTGAGATCTCTTGAACTTACAGTGTCTTCTTCATATTCTGCTAGAAGAAGCTGTTTTCTACTCCTGCAAACTTTAGCTGAAATTAATATAGGCTTCTAGAGAATGAATGTAGTACCAGTGAAGTCTAATAGTCTAGTAGTCTTCTGTAATGTCACAGTGCTAATATGAAAATAGTTATCTTGTTATTTACAAGAACTGTGATAAAGGAAAAAAGTACCATTTATACTATTTGATCAAATCAATTAACTTACAAAAAATATCCTTGTACCTTTTATTCTTAGATAGGTGCTGTTTTGTGTTATAGTGTTGATCTTATTTACTCCACGTTGGGTCCAACTGAGCTAACTTATAATCAAAAGATACCAGCTATGATAATGTTGTTTTCAGAATAGTGTACCTAAGACTATATTATGTAATGTGCATTTTCTTCAGTTGTTAGGGCATGATTGGCTACTGTTTTTAACAGATCGAGTGACTGCTTAAAGACTTTTTAGCTGTTGTTTTTTGTGTCACTCATCTGGATAAATGCCTTTCTTGAATAGTAGATTATTGTGGTTTTAGTATTTACACATATAATATAAATAAACTATCCAATGACAATAGACTAGATGGTTTTGATTTCCTTTTCCAGTGTGTTGTAATGATAGTAATTTTAGAACAGTGTACGAATGTAACAATGTTGCATTTCTTTCTCTGTACTTATCTTTTGATTTTTATTATTATTTTTGTTATTGTTATTAAGCAGCTTCAGTTAGCTCTACTTAAGCAGAGATAACCAGTAAAATGCTTAGGAGCTAATTACAGGTTTAATTCTCTAAAAAGTCATATAAAATGTGTGGAATAGTGTTAGTTTTTGAACTAACCAGAGTGTCTAATTGAACATGAGATGTGTAGAGTGTTATTTTGTCACAAACCTTAGTATCTGATTCCACATAAGTTTGTGAGATCACCATTTGCAAACTTGAGTATGTGATCAGACATAAAATGTAAGAAGTGACAGTTAATGAGTACCTGATTAGCTTTGTAGCTATTCTGTTTCAGTTATTCAGATATGTGACATAAAATATTTAGTTTCTGTTTTCAAGATACCAGGGAAATTTGTTGAGAGAAATCTCCTAACTATCTTAATTCTTAATTTATTCTGTTGAGATACTGAACTCAATAGTAAATAGTGATTGATAAAATTTTGTTTTTATTCTTATTAAACTAGAAGTGTTCAGAGAATACATACTTACTATTAGACAAGCATGCATAGATACATACATATTATATTATGCTATATCATATCATATTATACTGTATTATATTATATATTTTATATTATTGTCTCAAGTCCTAGGATTCACAGAGCTGGTTACCCGATTTCTATGACATATAATCGACTGAAATCACAACATATCCCCCTGAACATGATGCCATTTTGTTGCAGGGATACTTATTTACAACTGAGTTGGCTGGAGCAGTGTAAAATGAAGTGTATTGCTCCGCAACACAATGCACTACTTGGTCTGGGAATTGAAACCATGATCTGAAGATCGTGAGTGCATCAACCTAACCACTAGGCTATGTACACTCATACATACGTATGTACATACACACACACACACGCGTCTGTGAAAGAACTACAAATAGTTGAGTATTTGTAGTTCATATTTTGCTACTGACACTGTGCTGTGTTCATAGCCAAAGCACCTAACTTTCAATATCCAAGCCCACCTGGTTGAAAATAGTTATCACATTGTAGTGTTGGTAGTTTACTAATGTAAGGAGCAATAATTCTGTGAAATTGATGATTATTTCACTGAATTTTCATACTGAGTTCAACTCATATGGGTTTAAACAACGATGTTGGATCATATTTTCTTATATATATAAATCAATAGGACTGACTTTCAGCTAACAGTGGATACCTCAGATCATGAAATTTTAACTATTTGACTCAATCGTCTAGCAACAAATTAAATAAGCATGTTGATTGTCAGTAGATGATAAACAAAAAGGTAAAACTATTAGCTCCAATTTTTGTTTACCTTTTCATTTCAGTTATATTTTACAGATGTCTGTTCAGTAAGAATTTTTGTTTTATCTTTGCTGAATGTTACCCATCAAAAATAGCTTTTTTTAAATTACTCTATGAGTTATTATTTTTAAACAAGTGTTATCTGTTTCAAGTTTTATTTTCATAAAAATTAACTGTGAAACTGCATTGAACTTTGTTCTCATATTAACTGGAAGAGACAAGAAATATAAAATATTCGAAAGTGCATATAATTTTGGTATGAGGTTTCAGTGTTTTTAAACTTATCACTTACTGAATATATGGTTTGCAGACATGGCTGTATAGTTGAGAAGTTTTCTTCCCAACCATGTAGTTGTGGATTCAGACCCACAGCATGCCACCTTGGGCAAATGTCTTCTACTATAACACTGGGTAAACCAAAGTCTTGTGAGTGAATTTGAATATTGAAGTATGCTGCCTTTGCTTCAGTTAATTTTGAAAATAATGAAATTTTGTAATACAACTTTGCAATTATTTAAGTTGATGTTTAGGGTATAAATTAACATGAAATTTTGACGAAAAGCTTTGATTTAAATTCGATTTGGTAAATGGAAGCTGAAAGAATCTCATTGCATGTGTGTGTGTGTGTGTGTGATTGTGAGAGAGTGTGTGTATCTGTGTTTGTCTACTACTCCTCCCACCACCATTCAACAGTTTGTGTTGATTTGTTAGTGTCCCTGTAATCCTAGTATTTCAGCAAAATATACTGATAGAATAAGTACCAGGGCTTAAAAATAAACATTGGGTCGACCTATTTGACTAAATCTTTGAAGGCAATGCTGCAACATGGCCACAATCAAATGACTGAAACAATTAAAAGATAAAAGATAACATTACTACACAGCTACGCAATTGGCAAGATGGCTTCTAGCTGCAACTTATCTATACAAAAAAAAAAAAAAAAGGCAATTTAGCTATTGGGAAATATTCACTTTTCACATATGCTATAACCAATATACTACAAATATGCTGTGCTTCCTGTCTGTCAATTTTACTGCTACTACTATGGCCCCTGTTTCTCTGAACTAGCAATCTACTTATCACCTCTGCCAAAGCGAATCTAATGCAACTGCTTCCCCTATTGTCATTCTTACTATGTCTCATCTGCACTTAGCTCTTTACCAAAAGTTTCCCCTTTCCCCTCGTCAACTGCAATTATTTCTTTGTTACTCCCACTATTATACCCATTGTTTCCTTACTACTAACTCCAACCTATAGTTGTTAAAGCTTGAACTGAACATTAGCCACATAAATCTCAACCACTATGCAAACATTATTAGTGTCACCCCTGTGTCTTGGACTTGGCAGTAATAAAAACGAAACGAAAAAGTCTAACAAATGTAAGAGAGAAGAGAAAAAATGAATATTGAAAGAGATGATGATGATGATAATAATGTTGATAGCAACAGAGTATGTTGTTGAGATTGTATGTCTTACTACAATAAAGCTGTAAAAACTTGTTAAAAACAATCAAATTAATCTTTTTTTCCTTTTGTTTTGCAATTGTTAGTGCCGTTGGATACAATTGATTTTGAATAATCAGCTAACTGAATCAAAACAATAAAACAGATTTATATAAACACAGAGTTTAAGCCTCAAAAATTGCCATTGATTCTTATCATCTATATTCCAACCATCCCTCAGTAATCAACTCTAATAGCATTTTAAGATCAGCCGAGCGTTGGATAAAAAACATTTTGGTATTTAGTTAAACCTCTTTGCATTTTGATTTCAATTCCTACCAAAGTTGATTTTGTGTATTTTCCTGAATAGTTAAAGTAAATTCTAGTCGAGTACTGAGTTGATATAATTAACCACAACTCTGTTCCAAAATTTGTGGTCATTTGTGCCAGTGTTAGAAATCATCAGTGTTGTTGTCACTGTTCCAATATTGGTCTCTTTTGCCGAACTACTATGTTACAGAGATATAAACAAAGCAACACTGGTTGTCAAGCAGTGATGGATGAGGAGAAAACACACACACAGAGGAAGGCTTCCACTCAGTTTCTATCTTCCAAATTCACTCACAAGGCAGTGGTTGACCTGGGGCTATAGTAGAAGACTCTTGTTCAAGTTGCTGTGGAGTGGGACTAAACGTGAAGCCATGTAATTTCAAAGTGAACTGCTTAACCACACAGCCATGCCTGCACCTATGTATCTTGGCATTTTATAATCTTGGTATTGCTCTTTTTATATAAAAGCCCCCCAACTCTGTCACACCATGGTTTAAGACTTGACAGCTAGAGACAATGTGATTAATAATTTCTTCTCCAGCTCCACATAATCTGGAGTCACTTAATATATTCTACTTCATTGTAAGGCTTTGGGGGATTTCTATTTGGAATGTTTTAATTCTGTTCTGCAATCTAGAACCCTTTAGTCTTAGCCTTGACTTCTGTGTTTCCCACCCAACATTACAAATATTCTTTGTCTATTTCTATCCTGGTTTTCATTTTATTCTTTTTAGTTCAGTTTTTAGTTTTTACACAATTTCTGGTGTTTCTTTTCTCTTATCATAAAGTTCTGTCACTTCAACTGTTGGCTTCCTTGAAGACAGAAAACAAGTTTTTGTTTTGTAGTTCTTTCTGTTAATTTACCAGTATTTTTTATGAGATTTTTCTTGTAGCCATATAATGAATATCTTATAATAACTTTCCATTTGCATAAGAACCCCCACCCAATTCTTCTTGTATTTGTGGTAAATATAATCTTGCAACATCAAATTTGGGATGGTATATTGAAAATGGAATCATATTTTTTTCTTTTTTCTTTGCCTAGTTTAGCTAGTTTACTTAGCAATCAGTTAAAACTATAACTTCTTCCTGGGATACCAGAATATTGGTTTCAAATTTTGGCTCAAGGCCAGCAATTTCAGAGAAGGGAGCAAGTCGATTACATCAGCCCCAGTGCTCAACTGGTACTTATTTTACTGACCCCAAAAGGACGAAAGGCAAAGTCAGCTTTGGCAAAATTTTGCTTAGTGTGCCAATGATTCTGGCATCTCACCACTAGGGATCTCACAACCATCAGAGTGCAAAGTGCTTCTCATGACCACAGGTCCATGAGATGGTTGTGATCAGTAAACAGTTTTGAATAGGAACTGGAAAAAGAAGTATGAACATGCAATGTGCACTGGAATTGCAAAATGGAAGAGCAGAATAAAATCACAATGCGCATGTCACATCTCCCTGTTTTAATCAGGCAGATACCATGTTTATATTGACAATGAAAAAATATTTTCACGTAGTTTTGCTGCAATTTTGTTGTTATTTTTGGAGGTGGTGGGGATAAAGGTGTGGGTATTTAGTTGTGTTTTAAGTATTCACCTAATGCATCTATAGTATCTCTTCTTAATCATTTATTTTCATTTGTGTTTGTTACACTGTCAAATTCATTGCTTCCTAAGTATTCGTCTGTTTTGTCTAATTCTCTCAATTTTTTTTATCTAATCTAGCATGATATTATTGTTGTTAGTGATATTGGATGTTTATTTATTCTCTGACATTGCAGTTAAAGATTTGTAAGCTCTCACAATAGCAAGATCTTTGCAATTAAGATAGTTTTCTCCTCAGTGAACCAGTCAAATGTTGTTTTTGGCCTCATCAGTGTTTTATTAATCATCTTTACTAATGCCTTATGAATCTCAAATATTTTAACTAGAAGTTAGGGATCATATCATGTGCTGGTGCCTTCTAGTTTTTGTCTCCCTCCACCTCAGCATCTAGGCTATTTCTTGTCTTGTTATAGCTTCCCATATTTGTACAGATACTGTGTTTATTGTTTTGAACAAACTAATCATAATGTATTATTCCCTGCTAATACTCCTCCTTAGAATTCCTCTAATTCTCTTGCTGTTGGTGCTCCATTGATTTCTATTGTATTTTTATTAAGCTCTGATATCATTCTGGGTTGGAATCTAATTGATTGTTTTGTTCAAAAAATCTTTGTTACTTTTTCATCCCAACAGATTCTTTATGATTTAGCAAGGATCTCTTGTTTCAGGCATTCTTTAATTTCAGATATTTGCATTTTGTTATATTTCTGTAATATTAGTTTCTCCTTTCTTTTCTCTCTCATTGTGTCATTTCATTATTGACTTCCTTAAGGATTACGAAATCTTTTCTCTTATTTTCTCTCTTTTCCTTTATACTTGTTTTCCTTGTTGTTTGTGTGGGTTTTCAATTACTTATATTGAGTAGATATGAGGAAGGATCTTCAGATCCTCTTTATAACTACACTGGCTGCTATGTATATTATTTCATTTAATCAGGTGATATTAATGATTGTGTTTCTTTTCATTAAGTCTGTGATAGTCAGTTTTGCAATTTTTGTTGTTGTTATATTGTTGAATTATATCCTTGAGAAGTGTTGTTGTTGGTCCACAGGAAGCTCTTCTGTTGTTTGTAATTCTTGAATTATTTCTAGCTTTAGATTGTCATGGTCATAAGTTCCATTTTAGAAATTCCTATTCTTGAATCTTCCTTATATTTTCTTTTCTTTTTTTTTTGTTCTATTTCAGTTTTTGTGTCAGTATTCTGTAGGAGTTTTATGGTTGTGATTTATTTATTTTTTGTTTTTGCTTTGAACTTGTTAGGTCTAGCTTTTGTAATTTACATTATCTTTTCTTATATCTTTTGCTTATTTCACTCATTGGTCTGTGGTCATACTGGGGCACCACCTTCAATGATTTAGTTGAACAAATCAATTCTAGCACTTATTTCTTAAGCTTGATACTTATTCTGTTGGTCTCTTTTGCCAAATCAGTTTGTTAGATGTAAATCAACCACTGAAAACCTTGTATCCTTTTAAGTCTTCTCTGTCAGGAGATGCGACTAACAGTATCTGCAACTTGAAAAAAGGTTAGTGGAAGCCTAGATTCTTTGTTTGTTGAGAAGATCAACTGCTAGTAGTAGCAGCAGCAGTAGCAACACTCCTCCTCCGTTAGTCTTTTGGAGTTCAGTATTATGTTTAGATCCAGGCTATTTTCTCTCCCAAAATTTATATGGGCATATTGTCATAACGTTGATTTTTAGGTAGAATGTCACTGTAAAATATGCATGTAGTATAGAAACATATTCCTTTTCTGTTTTGCAAGACTTGAGGAGCGAAAACTAATCTAGCTCTTTATTTACATTGTCATCATCATTTTGTATCAGTTTGTTTCTGGCATTGTTAAGTTTTGAATGCATCGTTTTTTCTGTACTTCTTATGCATTAAATCCAAAGTGGCCATTCTTCTGCTATTAATCCATTAGTAAGTTTTATTGTTTTTTGTCATTTTTTTTTTTGTGTGTGTGGAGTGATGGAATTGGTCTGGGGTTCATATGACCCATTCTCTAATAGTCTGTTTATGGTAGCCATTTGATTTATTGCTGGCAATTATATCATGTTAATTTCATTGGCCAGTATGCTAATGCATCATTAGTGAATTCATGGTAATGTCAAATACATTATCAGTAAATTCATTGTCATACTGTTTGTTTGCAGAGTCAATTCATCACATTTCATTAAGAATGATAAAGAAATTCAAAGACAAAAAAGAAAACGTCTCTAATGTACTCATGATATACATGAAAAACAAATCAGTTACTGTTGAAAAACATACACACACACAGTAAAAAAAAATGTAACTGTTTTAGATTGGAGGAAGGAAGAACCATTCTAAAAAAAGATCAATAATGAACAGTATCTCTTAAATAATCCAGTATTTCACAAGTTTCATGCATTGAATTCTCACTGGGTTATCTTTATATTTCTTTTTTCAATATGGAATTTCTGCTATAGTAACTGCAATATATTGGTTGGTCATTACTTTGTTTTTATTTGTTTCTCACTTGTTTCTTTGACATGATTCTTAAAAAGTTTCTGGATCATAAGATGAGTGGTTTGTGTTTTTTGTTTTATTGTTAATGAAATGCAACATATTCATTCTGTTTTCTGCAAATGGAATCTCTTTAAATAGTGTTAAGTTTTGTATTTATTCTGTAATAAATAATAATAAAAAAAGGCAACAAAACATGACAATGAATTTACGAATGATGTATTTGGTATGACTATGAATTTTACCTATGATCTATTGGCACAAAATATAATTACTCTGGAATGAAATTACAGGTGATGTATATGTTATGATGTACTTACCTGCAATGTACTTATTCATGTTGAATTTTTTTTTTTCTTGAGGCCCTTGAGCCAACCATAAGTTTGGTTACCTGGTTTTCATGTTGTATAAATGACTGAGATCATAACATTCTCTCTGAACAGGATGCTGGTTTGTTACAGGAAAATTTCAAGGGAAAGGGGTCGAGTTGAGTACATCAACCCCAGTATTTGACTAATACTTTATTTTATTGACCCCAAAAAGATCAAAGGTAACACTGGCCTCAGTAGGACTTGAACTCAGAATATGAAGAGCTGGAAGAAATGTTGCTAAGTATTTTGTCCAACATACTATCAACTCTGTCAGCTTGCAGTTATGTTGAATTACCCATGATGAATTTACTGCGAACATTTGTTTACATGTGATATCCAATCTCCAGCTCCTAAGAACATTTGTAATGCATTACTTATATGAAACAATGAACGATAATATTTACAATTGTTACTTACACAAGTTGTCCTTAAACATGTTTGCCATCTGTTTTATTTGATATATTTGATTTGTTGTTTTCAGTTGTTGCAACTGAATAATTTTTCAAGATAAACGCTATCCTCTTGTAGTAAATGTCTCTGTTTTTCTCTATTTGGTGTCCTTCGTACTTTTTTTTTTTTTGTTAATATCTTCAGAGTTCTATTTTAAATGTGCTTGTTGTTCTCTGTTAAAGATTTCCATCCATCCCTGTGTTCTTTGTTAAATGTTTGCAATGTTCACTGTTAGACATTCTTGGTGTGCACTGCTAAATGTTCCTGACGTTCATTTGAAGTGATTCCCATGTTTTCAGTAAAATGACTTTCATCTTTTCCTGTCAAATATTCCCTGTGTTCTGTTAAATGTCTCTAGTTTTCTTCTTCTTTGTAAGAGCATTAGTATGGTAGGGTTCTTGACAAAATATGTGGCTGCATGGTTTGGAAGCTTGCATTCTAACTATATGATCTTGGGTTCAGTTCCACTGTGTGGCACCTTCTACAATGTCTTTTGCTATAACCCTAGACTAATCAAAGCTTTGTGAGTGGATTTGGTAGACAGAAACTGGAAGAAGCCTGTTGTGTATATATATATATATATATATATATATATATATATATATATATATATGCATGTATGATGTATGTACATATCCATGTATGCATTAATGAATGAATGAATGAGCAAGTGAATGGTGTGTGTGTACTGTTGTTTTGACATCACATGATGGTTGTAAATGAGCACTATTGTCTTTCAAGCAGTGTTGTTCATTCCCAGTCTTCTGTGGAAGACATGTCTGGCCATGGGGGAAGTATTACCTTTCCTGGAAACGATGAGGGTTGGTGACAGGAAGGATATCAGGCAACAAACACAACATATCTCTTTTGCATTTTCGGGTGTGTGCCAATGTGAGAAACTGTTATTGCTGTTGAAGCTGTCAAGTCTAACAAATACACTTCCTTGAATTGATATTAATGTTCAAAATTGTTTTTCCAAATCTTAGTTCTATACTGCATAGTTTTTTATCCTCTTTTTGCACTGTGTTCTGCTGGCAGCATGTGTAATGTTGTATGTATTGTAGTTATTTCTTGCCTACAAGTATACCAATTAGTAATCAACTAATATTCAGCTTTTATCATTGCTATTTGATCACAAACAAAACAAAGAAATTAATTACTTCTTTTGCAATCTCCTGCTGCAGGCATTTGAGTCTTTATTGCAGTTCTAGTTGTTCAACTTGGTTAACTCTTAAAGTCTGATCACATCCCTTTTGTTATTACACTGTTACTTTGTTAATGTTGTTATACTTTTTCTTTTGTTCAAACTTCCTTTGTGCTTTACTTTTGATATATCCCTTTTTACTTTCTCTTTACTCCAAGCATTGAAATATGATTTCAATAAAACAGACTGAACTACATTGCAGAAACAAGTTCTCTTTCAAGATATGTAGGGTGTGATTTTAAAGAGATCTGAATAGTTCTAATAGGCTGATGACCAATGTAAAGGCTCTCTTATTGGCTTATCGTATAAAATGTTATATGGGTGTGTTTATTACATCTGTTCAATATTAGTGAGGTATTTCCTTAACACTAGTTGTCACTTGTCTTAAGCCATGCGAGTAGATTTGGTAGATGGAAACTGAAAGAAGCCCTTTGTGTGTGCGTGTCCATCCACCCACTGCTTCACGATTGGTGTTGGTTTGTTTACATCCCTGTAAAGTTTGACAGTTTGGCTAAAGAGCCAGATAGAATAAGTACCAGGATTTAAAAAAAGTTCTGGGATCAGTTTGTTTGACTAAACCCTTCAAGGTGGTGCTCCAGCATGACTACAATCTAAGTGACTATATATATATACACATATACATACAATGGATAGATATATTAAACCCTAAAAAATTTCAACTGTTTACACTGGCCTGTGTATGAGAGACTGTATTGGTCTATCTTTATCGCTCTACCTGTGCCCTTTTTCCTTCCTCCATCTATCTCTTGATTCACTTCAGTCATCATCCTACCTTTCCTCTCATCACCTGTGATGCTTGCTCACTCACTCACTGCTATCCATCACTCCTTCTTGACCTCTTTTCTTTCATTGTCCTCTCCCTACAGCTTCTGCACCACATCAACAATTTCATATCTCTGGCTTACACTTCCCATGAACCCCATGCCACTCTGTCAATGAGTCTCTCTTGATCCTAAACATTCTCATTTATTTTTTTTTCTTTGATGTTCCCTTGTTCTCACACCTGTCCATATTCACCCTTATTTGCCCTTAAAATTTAGGATAACCTTGGACCCTCCTCCATGCAACCCATCTATCAACCTCACCACTCTTTCACTCCCTCTATCACTAGTCACTAGTAATCCCTTCTCTTTCCCCTGTTCCTTTCATACTCTTTCCCTTATTAGTGTCTACTTTATTAATCTCTCTCTGCTATAACCTTCTCATAGCTATAAATTGTTCCTGTTATCAAACTTTATCCTCTCTCATCACCTAGCCCCAAATCATCACATTCTGTCTTGCTTTTATTTTCCTTCAGTTATAGGAACCCCTTTAACTCCTTTAGTTTTGCAAATTGTGAAGTGACCTCAATAGTTAGTTCCACAAAAAATAAAAATAAATCCATTAAAAGCACTTGGTTCTCTCTGTAAATAGTGTTAAGTTTTGTATTTATTCTGTAATAAATAATAATTAAAAAAGGCAACAAAACATGACAATGAATTTACGAATGATGTATTTGGTATGACTATGAATTTTACCTATGATCTATTGGCACAAAATATAATTACTCTGGAATGAAATTACAGGTGATGTATATGTTATGATGTACTTACCTGCAATGTACTTAGGAAAGGCATCTAGCTGTAGAAATGATGCCCAAACAGACACTGGAGCCTGACATGCTCCTCTGATTGATAAGATCCTGCTGAATGCCCACTCATGCAACCATGGGGAGCAAACATTAGATAATGATAGTGGTTGGTGGTGATAACCTCATTTATGCTTTAAAAAACCTTAATTGTTTAGGTTTTGTGTGTGTGAGTGTGTGTGTGTGTGTGTGTTTCATAGTTTCTGTCTGTCAAATTTCAAAAACATTTCAACCATAACTATCTTAATCTTTTGTATATCTTGGGCTCCATTGTCTAGTGTATCCTTCCTACACACACACGTACGCACGCACGCACGCACGCACGCACGCACGCACACACGCACGCACGCACGCACACACACACACACACACACACACACACAGTTGGATGTGATAAGAAAGATTTCACAAAAATTATTAGCAGGTGGAGCAAGCACATGAAGAATTTTTTTTTTATCAGCATGATGACCTTCATTTTGCCATGATGGGTAGTGATATACATCGCATTGCTTGATTATATCTGGAGTGAAGATGGAGTGAGAATTGCTTTGAAGTAGGAGAATGCAGAATTATTGTCATCTTGGAAGGTATCTGGAAACAACACAGCTAGTCCCATACCACACCTCCAATTCTAACCAAAATCGAAAACAAAATGAAGATGACTTTTATTAAGTGTTGAGCCTCATGGAGGCAAAGTGGCTGAGTTACGGTGTGTGCGTGTATAGATATCTAAATTTAATAATTTGCAGTTGCGTAATAAAATGATGTATCAGAATTACTTTGAATTGGAAGAGTTCATTTCTACAATTTGTTTAACCCTTGCCAGCCTCTGCCTCTGGTTTGTGATACAAAATAGTTTATTTTAAAGTGTTCATATTATTAAAAAAATTAAATGATGATAATAATAATAATAATAATAATAATAATAAAGCACAAAGCCCATCCATCAAAATTTCTTGCAAAAGCTTTTAAATTAGGTTCTGAAATTTGATATCTAAGTCAACCAAATTCTTAATTATTTGTGAACATAATTGAAACACATGGGCATTGTATTTCATTAAGAAACATTGTCTTCGAAGGGTTAAATATTTCAGTTGTATTTTAATGGCAGAATGTGGAGAGTAATATTCATTTCCAGCAGGGAAGCTTATAAAGAGTTGATAAATAAGATAAATGCTTTTCAAACATAAATAAATAACATTTTGGTTGTCAGAATAATTTTATTTTCATTCTAGATGGTTCACATGATATTTGATGTTGAGTTAAAAATTATTTTTCCTGGAGGGTAGCTTTTTCTTTGTATTCTTGTGTGTGTGTAAGAGAGAGTGTATATTGAGTGTGCATGCATGTCTGTGTGTGTGTGTTTTGGGTTTGTTATTTCAAAATTCATATTAGATTGCATATAGTAAGACCTTGATATTTATTGAATAACGAAATCTGCAACTCTTGTTTTATCACAATTTCATAACATTTCTATGTTTATTATGATATCTAGATGATGGTGTGAGGAAGATATCATATGCACTTAACGTAGCACTGCTATGTTTATTGATATATCTGTTGGAGAAGATAAAGAGCAGAGATATGATCATAAGATGTTTATAATATTACTGTTTATTACTACAATGGGGGAGAGAGAATGATAGAGAGAGAAGAGAGAGAGAGAGAAGAGAGAGAGAGAGAAGTTATGTATGTTGATACCATTTGTATGGGTAAATTATATATTGATTGGCTGGGTGGGGATGTCAGCATCATATTAGGCATGTAAAATATAGAGAAAACAGTATATGTATTTATATATGAGACTTCATGTATAAACACCACTGTATGTGTAATGAGTATGCTATGAGTATTCTGTCTTTCATACACAACAAATATTAAGGAAAATTGCAAACACACCCTTGTACAGAGATCATGAACACAAATACACTCACATACAATAAATATACATATAGAGAGTGAGACCATGAATGCATACAAACAATATATACACACATATCATGAACACACACACACACCACAAATAAAAACAGACAGACAGACAGACAGTTTTGTTCAGTTGTGTTTGACCAACTTGTTGACATTATCACAAAGAAATAATTATAAAAGAGAATAAACAAAATATGAGAACTAGTTACCTTATCTTTGTTTTGATTATTCATATTGACATTCACAAGTGTAGCTGCCTGCAACTTTATATCTCTCTTCTCTCCTCGTCTCCACATATCTCTTTCTCTCTTTTCCGTAGAGACCTTGTTGACATTTCCTGTTGCATGCACTCCTAAATCAGGGGGATTCTTTATAGGCTATCTCTCAGCCTGCTCAAAATAGTTGCAAATCTCCCTTAAATCATGCCCTACTGTTTGAAGAATAGGAAAGGTGCATTAGGCAATGTTATAGAAAGTTTGTGTCTGGGAAAACATGCTAAGAATAGCAACAAAAGACACATTGGAGATGTCTTTGATGATAAGGTCTGTTGGAGCAAGACTGACCCAGGGTTAAACAGCAACTTAACACACTTCTTGTTTCTTCTCTTTAATAAATCATGCCTTCCAAAAACATTAAGTCCTGGCTCAGCATTTTCAAGCTGAATATCCTCAGGAATCTTAGTGTTCTGTGAGTAGTTGCTAGGAGTTCCACAAGATATAGTGATACATAGGTGCATTAAGAAGTTTGCTTTCTAGTCACACGGTTTCAGGTTCAGTCCTACTACATAACATCATGGGCAGCTGTCTTCTTCTATAGCCCTGGCCTGACCAAAGCCTCTGTGTATGTCTATTTATGTGTGTGTGTGTGTGTGTGTGTATGTGTGTGTGTGTGTGTGTGTGTGTGTGTCTTTTTGTCTTGACATTGTGAGATTGTTGTAAATGAATGGCATTCCCTTTCAATATTCTGTTAAAACCTATCTAGTCAGCAAAATATTTCCTTGCTTAAAAACAGATATAGATTGGTGACTATAAAGGCATTCACCTGGAGGATATTTCCCTCAATAACTTCAGTCTGATCCATACAAAAATGGACATTAAACAAGAAGTACAGGAAGGTTAATTGTATGCAAGTGGATTTTGGAGTAATTTTCATGTTTAATTCTGTATTCATAATTCTAACAGACATTAAGATTAGAATATGGTGATAAAGATGATGATGATGATGATGCATGATATATTTCCCAAGCTAGGGTAATCCTGTCATCCCTAGCTAGTAAAGTGGCTCTGTGGGGAAGAAAACAACCTCTCAATTGGGAATTTTATAGGAGTTTGGTCTAACCCTCTAGCATTTAATCCAGCTATAATATTCTACCTGTTTTAAGGTGGCGAGCTGGCAGAAATGATAGCACACTGGGCGAAATGCGCAGCAGTATTTCGTCTGTCTTTATGTTCTAAGTTCAAATTCTGCCATGGTCGACTTTGCCTTTCATCCTTTCAGGGTCGATTAAATAAGTACCAGTTACACACTGGGGTTGATGTTATCGACTTAATCCCTTTGTCTGTCCTTGTTAATCCCCTCTATGTTTAGCCTCCTGTGTGCAATAAATAAATATTCTACCTGTTTTATGTTCAAACTGACCTGCTCCAACCTCTCACATCTATCCTATAATGTCATTCTAAAAATATACAAACTCAGCATTGAAATCTTGAAGCTTCAAGATTATGCATGATTAATTCAAAACAATATTGTCAAGCATTACATTTGACAGAATAATCTGAATGCTAAGGAGTTAAACAAAATCTTGGTTAAGATAAGATGTCTTAAACCTTCTTTATGGCAACTGAGGGATTTAACACTGCCAAACATTTCAAAGATGCTTTTATGATTTGTTTAATTCATGAAACTTAATTTTATGAAAGAGAAAGAAAAAAGACTACTAATGATAAATAGTAATTTTTAAATAGGGGTTCCTTGAGACATGGACTGTATTTCAAGGGTTAGGAAATACTGCTCTGACTCATCTAAAAGACACAACATCATAGATAGACCACTTCAGTTTATTATTTTTTTTTTTTTTTTTGCATTATTTTAAAGAATTCTCGTTGTTTCAGCCAGGTCCATGTTGTCTTTTAGTATATATATGACTACATTGTGTAACTAGGACTACATGGTATTGTCAATCTAGGCCTAAATTAATTATCCAAGGTGTCTTTCCCTTTTTTAAAGGTGGTAGGTCTGATTTGAGGGAGATTTGGCTGCTATTTCTTTTGCAAGCCAAATAGCCTCTTAGAAGTTCTTGATTAGAATATATATTTTATGGTCTTTGCAGTTAAAGCCACATTTAAAAAGTGGGTGGAAATAAGTAGGTGTTTAAAACTAAGTTTTGAAGTTTAAGATAAATAAGTTTTTGATAACTTCCTATTTTCATTGATTTAAGTGTGTTATTGTGAATCTATCCAAGCCTGAATTTGCATGACAAACCCCCATTCTTCATGTAAAAGAGATAATTATTACAAAAAACGATGTTAGTATTATGTAGCTTCAATGTGCTGAGTGAAGAGATCAATGTACTCCACTTCTTGAAACTATTAGATGATATAAATGCTTAAATTCTGTGAACTGTCAGTTATTCGCTAGAGTGTTATACTTACAAGTGGGTTCATAGGAAATTACAAACTATCAACTTTGGGAAGCTGAGGGTCAATGGCATTTAATTGAAGTAGATTTACATAAACGTAATATTTATAATGTTGATAGTAAGGAAGACTGGTAGCTAATAGAGAGATTTCTTTTAATCTTGTAAGAAGAAAGACTCTTCATATATTACTTGATGAGGAAGCAAAGTGTTAATGGTAAACATATGTTTATATTTAGATAAAACAAAGTATGTTGATACAAAGGGTATGTGTGCACAGGAATAGCTGTAGAGTTAAGAAGTTTCACATTGTAATTGTGTGCATTTGGGCTTAATCCTTCATTGTGGTATTTGAAACCTCAGGTCAGCTAAAACCCCATGAAAGGAATTGGGTTGATATAAACTGTGGTGGAGCCCCTTAGATAGACTGTATTTGCTCTTGGGTTGTAAACTTAATATGTTGTCCAGTTTAATGTGACCATCTGGCCTTTGAAAGTATTTGGTATGCTATTCAGTTGCAAACGATTGATCTGGTTACTCTGGTTTGAAGATAATCCATGAGATATGGTTTCTCTCTTCTTCATTAGTCATGTCTAAACCACAATGAAAACTATTGATTTCAAATTTTGGTACAAAGCCAGCAAATTCGGGAAAGAGAGTAAGTCGATTACATTGACCCCAGTGTTCAAATGGCACTTAATTTATCAACCTCAAAAAGATGAAAGGCAAAGTTGACCTTGGTAGAATTTGAACTCAGAACGTGAAGACAGATGAAATTCTGTGAAACATTTTGCCTGACATGCTAACAGGTTCTGCTAGGTTGCTACCTTAACCGTAATGAAAAATATTGAAGTAGGATAAAACTGATGAGTACTTTGATGTAATTACTATATTACTGTGTATCCTCAATAAAATCTATTTAATATAATATTTTATACAAGCATAATTCAACTTCCTGAGATAAAATTAAGCCTAGGCCATGCATAGTTTGTGCCTTGCTGATGTGTTGTAATTCTGACTAGATAAGAAGAATTTCATTGGTCAATACTGAGAGTTAAAGAAGACATGTTAAAGAAACTTTTTGTGGTAATAAGATTAGTTCTATTGATGGTTAACCCAGAATTGAATAGTAAATATGCTCCAAGATTTAACCCGTTAGCATTTAAACTGGTCCTATCTGGCTAAAATATTCTACCTGGTTTATGTTCAAACTGGCTAGGTTTGGCCTCTCACACCTACCCTACAATGTCATTCTAAAATAAACAATCACATCATCAAAATCTCAAAGCCATGATGTAATGCATGATTAATACAAAACAATTGAATAAGGAAAGAAAAGCAAGTAATATGTTGTTTCCATACATCATCTTGTGATGCATCCTGAACACATCGTCAGTGATATTTCCTAAGGTCATTAGGTATTTTGGGCCTTTCAACGATCACATGCTATCACTCAGGCAACCAAGCAGAGGTAATCAACTCTCCAGCTTGTGTCTAGTCAGTGCTTCCTACTGATTAATAAATACCTCAGGTACGTGTCGTCTACTATAGCCTTGGACTGACCAATGTCTTGTGAGAGAATTTAGTTGACAGAAACTGTGAGGAAGTCCATTGTATGTGTGTGTGTATTTGTCCCATACCACTTGACAACCAGTGTTGGTCTGCTTACATCCCTGTCATTTTGTGGTTTCTCAAATGAGACCAATTGAATAAGTACCAGACTTAAAAATAAGTCTTAGAGTTGATCTGTTCAACTAATACCTTTCAAGGCAGTACTCCAGCATGGCTGCTATCCAATGACTGATACAAGTAAAAGATAAAAGATCTGTGACAATGAAATGCCATCAGTTTTTATCATTCCTTTGTTCATTGAATGTGTACTATAAGCAGAAGTGATCATTGCTCTCCAGTCTGGCATGTCACAGCTCAGCAGCCCAACAGTTACAGTCTTGTCAACACTTTCAATGCATATTGTTGCTCACAGAACATGTCCCATTTCTACACATGATGCTGTTTGTTGCCATCAGCAGAACATACCATTTAAGTGACATGATGTCATTTCAAGTGCTGTTCATTCTACACATGCTATCAACAAAAACAACACTGTCTATACACATTGTTACATTGAGAACATAAGTTTATTACTTTCTTGCTTGCTTTTCACTTGGAAGCTATGTATTAGCTTGATTGTTACATTACACTTGTCTGCATACTCTATACATACATACATGCATGCAGTTTTTTATATACCCATGTTTATTGTATGCATATATGCCTGTATGCAGACTACACACACATGCACACACACACACACACACACACACACACACACACACACACACACACACTTGTATATGAGCATATATGTATATATATATAAGCTCACCTCTATGTACACACAACATATATCCACACACAAAATGTATATATATTTAGTATATACACTAAAGGCACAGATCTGGATGTGTGGTAAGAATTTTGCTTCACAGTCACATGGTTCTCTGTTCAAGCTCACTATATGGTATCTTGGGTGAGTGATTTCTACTATAGCCTCAAGTCAACCAAAGCCTTGTGAAGGATTTGGTAGAAGGAAACATAGTGTGTGTGTGTGTGTGTGTGTGTTTGCTTGTGTGCATGCATGCGCGCATGTATATATATTATTTTTTTCCTCTTTTACACGTTTCAGTCATTTGACTGCATCCCTGCTGGAGCACCGCCTTTCGTTGAAGAAATCAACCCCAGGACTTATTCTTTGTAAGTCTAGTACTTATTCTATCGGTATCTTTTGCCGAACTGCTAAGTTTCGGGGACATAAACACACTAACATCAGTTGTCGAGCGATGGTGGTGGGGACAAACACACACACACACACACACGCGTGCATGCGTGCGACAGGCCTTTTTCAGTTTCTGTCTACCAAATCCACTCACAAGGCTTTGGTCAGCCCGAAGCTATAGTAGAAGACAATTGCTCAAGGTGACACGCAGTGGGACTGAACCTGGAACCATGTGGTTGGGAAGCAAGCTTCTTACCACACAACCATAAGTGTGTGCATGCGTGTCTTTATGTTTGTGTTGTGTTTGTTCCACACCACCGCTTGACAACTAGTGTTGGTTTGTTACACCCCCGTAACTTAGCAGTTCAGCAAAAGAGACCAATAGATTAGATACCAGGCTTAAAAAAATAAGTACTGGGGTTCATCTGTTTAACTAAAACCTTCAAGGTGGTGCTCCAGTAGGGCTGCAGTCCCATGACTAAAACAAGTAAAAAATATAAGCGCAGGAGTGGCTGTGTGGTAAGTAGCTTGCTTACCAACCACATGGTTCCGGGTTCAGTCCCACTGCGTGGCATCTTGGGCAAGTGTCTTCTACTATAGCCTCAGGCCGACCAAAGCCTTGTGAGTGGATTTGGTAGACGGAAACTGAAAGAAGCCCATCGTATATATGTATATATATATGTGTGTGTGTGTGTGTTTGTCCCCCTAGCATTGCTTAACAACCGATGCTGGTGTGCTTATGTCCCCGTAACTTAGCGGTTCGGCAAAAGAGACTGATGGAATAAGTAATAGGCTTACAAAGAATAAGTCCCGGAGTCGATTTGCTCGACTACAGGCAGTGCTCCAGCATGGCCACAATCAAATGACTGAAACAAGTAAAAGAGTAAAGAGTATATGTAATACATTTTCATAGTACAACATCAAATTCACTGTTGTTCGAGAACATTCCACCATAGACTGACATTGAATCTAAAGCTCTTTTATCACAACATTATTTAGTTTGTCCTTTGGGTTTGTCACAGTCAATTACCTGCAAGTAGCAGCAAGAAAATATCTTCTCATTCCATGTTTTCTGTAACATGAAGCAGTGGATCCCAGCCTTTTCACTGTCGATGACCCCCTTTTATGCCAAACATTTGAAAGGCTTGTCTACTTAGCAAGCTAATTATATTAACAACAAACTCGTTTTCCCAATTTTATCTCCCAACTGAAGGATATGTGTAACTGAACACACACACACACAATGTACATATATGTATGTATGTATGTACATATATAAGCATGTACACATGTATGTATACACACACAGAGTGACATGTACAGATAAATATAGACATATAAACAAAGAGGGATTAATGAGTGATAGTAATCCAGGTAAAATGCTTTAAAAATGCTTTAAATACTTCTTAAGCTCTCTGAAGATAAAATTACACCAGGCTAACAGAAAAGTCTTGTGATCAGTATTGTACTCCAGATAATCCAAACTCGAAAGCTGAAGTGGAAATCTATCACCAGTCAAATTTGTACATCCATGGTTGCATTACCCAGTGAAGATGACATGTTTTTGCAGGATGATACATAAAATGGACAGAAATAATGGACTATATGCATTTATTTATTATAGGCTTACAGTTTCAAATATGCATTTGGGTTCATTCATAGTTTAATTTTATCAGTTGATAGATTGGCAGCCGACAGTATTGCTGGTGGTTCCCTGTATTTTCAGTTGATCAATCGATTGATAAAATTGAACCATGAATGCACCCAAATGTATATCCAAAACATCTGTAAGCCTATTATAATAAATATATGTCTATAACCCATTATTTCTGTCTTATATATTTTATCTTTAATCAACTGTGGCTTTGTAGTTAAGATGTTTGTTTCCCAACTAGATGATTACAGATTCAGTCCCACTGTGTGGCATCTTGGAGAGTGTCTTCTACTATATCCCTAAGCTGACCAAAGCCTTATAAGTGGATTTGGTAGATGGAAACTGAAGGAAGCCCATCATACACACACACACGCAGAAACACATACATACATACATACATACATACATAGTGTATTTGTATGTATTTGTGTGTGTGTGTGTGTGTGTGTGTGTGTGTGTGTGTGTGTGTTTGTATTGCATGGTTTCGATATCGCCTGATTCTTATACATCAATGTCATTCATTTCCAGCATTCTACAAAAACATATCTGCTGTGGGGAAATATTACCTTACAGGTAAGGGTTGGCAATGGAAAGAACATCTGGTCTTAGAAATTCTGTTTCAATAAATTGTTTCACCCATGCAAGCATGGAAAAGTGGACATTAATAATAATAATAATAATAATGATGATGATGATGAATAATTAAACATTCTACACTGCAGTCTATTAGAAATTCGAGCATGACTCTTGTCACTTCCTACCCCTCATACTATATTTGTGGACCCTGCCCCTGGGGTCTACAAATGTAGGGAGCTGCTGGTATAAAACAGTCTGTGTCAATTTATTCTATATTTCCTTTTCTACATTGACTGAATCCATATGCTTTTACACATTTAAATCATTCAACAAACTAGTTCTATCAATAATGTGTACCATAAATCTGCAAAACAGAGAATATTGAATTTAGAGCACTTTTCTCAAATTTCTGTAGATTCTTCAATATTCAGAAGCAAATCTGAGATATTAACGATGATGGTGATGATGATGATGATGGTGACAAGTAGACAAGTTGAAATTGGTAATTTCAGTGAAAATAGCATTTTGAACTGAAAGGTTTCACTAAAATTACAATTTTTATTATTTTTTAAAAGAATTTTAAATTGAACGTTGGATACTGTAAATCAGCTGCTTTAATAAGGTATCCTCTGTAAGGATATAAACTTTTGGTTTGGAGATATGTTACTTACTGGATGGTAGACATATAAGTTATCACTTCTCCCATATCATTTGCTAGCATAGACATTCATCTTTCTCAATTGTAGCAGTCACACATCAAATGAAATGCTCTCATTTCTATATTATGGAATTATTGAATTTCTCTGGCAACTTTTAAACAGGAGTTGTATAGATTAAGTTATAAATTTTAAAATAATCCATTAACAATAAAACAAGATTGATTATGGTTGAATAATTCCTTGATCAGCTATATCAGTGATAGAGATCAACTTTATCAGAATTGACTAGGGATACTTAATACTTATAGTGGAAAACACTGTCTTTGCCTGAAATGTCTTTAAAAAACATCTGAATGAAATTAGGCAATTTTTACAGATTTCTTCTCAAATTCTGACAGCTTGTATTATCAACACATTCATCAGTGAGTAAATACTTGAAAAGTTGCTATGAGAATTAATGTATCATAGCCTAAATGAGAAAACAGCATCTAAGTTACTTTAATATTTTAAACTCTAAAGTTGTGGATACCAGAGAAATAGTATCTACAACTTTGTAGATGCACAAACAGGATGTTCACAGTTCATAATCACCATCATTTTTAATGTTCCTTTTTCCATGCTTGCATGGGTCAGATGGATCTTATTGGGGCAGATTTTCTATGGCTGGACACACAAATACCTGTCACTGACCTTCACCTATTTTGAAGCAAGGTAATATTTTCCCATTACTAGATATGCTTTTGCAGAATAATGGAAATGAACGACACTGCTTGTAAGACAGTGACAATCTTTTTGCAACTATCACACAATGTCAAGACAACAAACATACAGACACTTTTACATGCATGTATGCACACAAATATAATTCTGTGTGTATGATTATAGAAATACTGGAGTAGTTATGGAGTATGAGGAGGGTACCCAAAAGGAACTGAAAGTTTGCAATATTATTTCATTCAATTAGTTTTACATGTTTAAATTTTTTTAGTCTTCAAAGTAATCTCCAACTGAAGCAATGCATTGGTCCAGATGCATTTTCCACTGTTGGAAGCAGTGCTGGAACTCTTGCAAGTTGATGCCTTTTAACATCTCCATTATTTTTTTCTTCACCTCTTTCACATCTTCAAATTCCATAGCATCAGCTTTTGTCACTGGTGATGACCTTTGAAAAAAAAGGTCCGGATCAATTTCCAACTTTTCTTTCAGTTTATGACATGCATTCAGTTGTGATTGCTTTTGATCTTCTGTGAGTAAGCGAGGCACAAATTTTGCTGCAACTCCTTTCATGCGCAATTCCCAGCCCAAAATTCATTGGTAGGAGTTCCAGGACACACCAGTCAATTGTTTGATGATGGCCCTCTGAGATCAGTTCATGAATTTTTGTGATGTTTCCATTCGTTTGGGAGGTCAACAGTTGTCCTGAATGAGTTTGGTCTCCAAGCAGCAAGTGACCATTCCTAAAGCATGAAAACCACTCATAAACACATGTTTTGCTCATGGCAACACCCTTGTAAGCTGCTTGAAATGTGACAACTGTTTTGGCTGCCATTTTCCTCATTAGAAAACAGAATTCCACGGAAGCATGTTGTTCCTTCTTTTCAGGCATTGCAAAAATCAACAAACAAGGGAGAAACATTTCAGAACAAAGACACACCATGTGTCATTATGACTGCCTTCTAAGCCACTGGTCAGCAGACTGATGCCTGAGAATTACATCAAGTGGCTTGTAGCAGTGGAAGCCTGAACTACAATGGGTTTGTCCCACAGAAAATGTTTCTGGTTACTTTTGAGTATCTTCTCATTGAAAAGTCATATGTTTCTGTTTTACTACTGGTATGTTGTTGAGGCTCTGCACAAGATACTTTAAGCTATTCTGCTCATCTAACTTATGATTAGGTGGAAAAGTAGGTAGCCTTCTGAGGCAAAGTTGTTGTAACAGATTATGTAGTGTGCTTAACATTTTCTGAATCTGCAATCCAGATCTGTAGTTCAATAACTAAATTATTCTTTACTCAATCTTTTTTTTCAAATGCAGTTGATATATCAAGTAGATCATGCATCATTTCTCTGTAGCACTCCCCATTTTCAACTTTTTTCTCTCCACACATTATTCTTTTCGTTTTTGATCAGAGAAAATGTTGTAAATAAATTGAGTATTTGAGTTTTAGAATTTTGCTTAGAAAATAATAAACAATATGATTTGCATTGTATTTACGAGAAATCTTTTATGAAACTTTCAGTTGAAAATAATATAAAATTTATTCAAAATTTAAAACTTTTCTCTCCCTCTTTCTCCTAAAAAAGGAAAATAGCATAAAGAATAAATCTTGTACTGATTTTGGTTTTAAATCTTTATCCTATACAATTCTGTAATCGCTGTTTTTGTTTACATTTTTAACCCTAACATGCATTGATTATTTTACTTGCTGCACACTTGAATATCTGCATTAGAGCAGTCTTTCCTTGATTGCATATTATGTTGACATTTCTACCATTTGTTCTGTTGTAACATTTATATACATCAAAAACTAGTAAAGCAACTATTATTATAAATGAAACAGTAGTTGAATTTCGTTAAGATTTGTTTCAAATGAGACAGTTAATGAATATTGGTAATCTACTCTAGATTGGCTTACTCAAACTATAGATTATTATCAATCATTTGCTTTTCCAAATGCAAAAATTAAACTGTTCAATAAACTGCATATATTGATGTGATGTCAGCTATTTCTAAATTAATAATTCAGGAAAGCAATCAGAGAAAGCAAGCGAAGAAGAAACTACCTTGTAAAGAGCTGAACAAGGAAAATAGTATATTTATTTTGGAAATTTTCCAGCTAAATTTCATTTGTTATTTTAATCTAAATGTTACACAGTACATTGCTTGGTATTGTCCTTAGATGGCATATGAAATTTACTGAATTGTAATTGATTTCATGTTCTAAGTTTTAGAGAATTTTAAATAATTTATGGCTTGGTAGCATTCATATGCCAATAGCAGTGATATTTACAGGGAGGGCTTCGATTATCTTTACTTGAATTGTAATGAATGCAATTGACCTGTCTAGAGAATTTTTGTTGTTTCTTTCTTTAAAGCTATTGATAAATCTTTTAAATAAATTTTACTTCAAGAAAAAAAAAAAGACAAGGAATAAGTGGGTGGGGGAAGTGAGCAATCTTTCTATTAGTATTTTATTCTTTGAATATCTGAAAACAAGACATCTCTCAAATAGGCAGTTGCTGTTTTGGTTTACAATGGAATTTAGTAAGCTGCCATGCCACCTTTTAACAATATCATAAAGCATGGTCTGGATGCTTTTCCAATTCTGTGGCAGTAGGCCCTTCACCTGGGATGCCACATGCTGTGACACCTTCTCCTGTGGCAACTTGGTGTGTTCAGCTACCAGCTCAGGCTGTGCTGCTCATCAGGCTGAGAAGATCAAAATGTTAAAGTATTGGTCACTCCAGTTCTATATTTAAGGGATGAGGAATTATGTACATTATTTACATTTGACAGATATTTGTCCTCATCTTATTTGTTGTTAACACAATGTTTTGGCTGACATACCCTCCAGCCTTCATCAGGTATCTTGGGGAAATTTCTAACCTGGGTTCTCATTCCTAAGGTATTTTATGATGTTATTATTATTGTTATATTATTATTCAGGTCACTGCTTCAAATTGAACTCAGAATCTTGGGGTTAGTAACCTGCGCTCTTAATCACTACGCCATATGAGGACAAATATCCCTCAAATGTAAATAATGTATTGGTCACTCTCTGACAAGTTTATGGTCAAGCCTGTGGTAGTAGAGACCTCCAATGTTCTTGGCCTCCTAGACCATACCTTTGCTCACTATTATTGGGGCAGAGATGGTTATCTGCAGGTGTGAGCATCATGTGTCAGATTGGCTATTCCAGTGCATCCCTCTCACCATCCTCTGGGGCAATGCTTTTTCCATTTTGTCTGTTGAGACTGAGGGGTGGTCTGAATTACAAGAAATCGAGAGAATGTAAGGATTTCATAGCTTACTTTCCGTAGTTAGTCTTTATATAATTAAGTCATATATTGTGGCCATTAATTTGTTGTGGGGTTGAGTCCCACATTGAGCAAATATTTTTCTTATAAGTGCAGCTGTGACTGTGTGGTAAGAAGTTTGCTTCCCAACCACGATTTTGAGTTCAGTCCTACTGTGTGGCATCTCAGGCAATTGTCGTCTGACCAAAACCTCGTGAGGGGATTTGATAGATGGAAGCTAAAAGAAGCTCATTATATACATACATCTCTCTCTCTCTCTCTTTCTTTCTCTCTTTCTCTCTCTCTCTCACTAATGTTGGTTTGTTTACATTCCTATAACTTAGCAGTTCAGCAAAAGAGACTTATAGAATAAGTACCAAGCTTAAAAAAGAATGTAAGTGTTGGGATCAATTTGTTTGACTAAACCCTTCTAGGTAGTGCTCCAGCAGTGCCAAAGGCCAACGAGTGAAACAAGTTAAAGATAAAAGAAGATAGTGTATCAAGAACTAAATTTTTCTCATGTGTTGTTCTCATCTAAAATGACAAGATGGAACAGTTGGCTGCTATTTTGCTATATCAAAAACTTCAGTGACTGCAGAGTGTAGTAGTTCCCAAACTTCTTTAACTTGTGACCCAATTTACAACAAATAATATTTCAGTGTAACATATTGTGGTGAAAGTTAAAAAAAAAAAAAAAACCCCTGCAAAAAATTATTAAATAATTGTTTCTTTGTTCAGTAATGTAAACTTAAGTTATCATGACTTCATAGTTAGAATATCAGTTAGTCTTTTTCACAATTTTTAAGTATCACTTTACTATTTTCACTGTGCACATAGCTGCATCACATGGCACAATAGTGAACTGGGGTGCACTGTTGTGGTATCACTTGTACTGCAGTTTCTTCATTGGCTTGAGAGTAAACCATTTGTTAGAATGGCTGGGCTTTGTTACAAAATAATGAAGTTTTTTGTGCAATCTAGATATTGGTGAAAGCTTTTTTTTTTTTTTTTTTTTTGCAATTAATCATAATATTAAGGAGGTAAGGCTACATGGTTAAGGCATTCACTTCTCAACCACAAGGTTCTTGGTTAGATGTCATTGAACAGCACTTTGTATTAGTGCATACTAGCATAGCCTCGGGTTGGTAAATCTTCTGTGAAGAATTTTTTAAATGGCAGCTCTGTGTGTGTGTGTGTGTGTGTGTGTGTGTGTGTGTGTGTGTGTGTGTGTGTGTGTGTGTGTGTGTAACGAAACAGGAAATTGGAATTTTTTTGGTATTATTTATTCACCTTTACATATGTTATTTGCTAGTAGGAATTACAAAGTTTTTCATGTTAGATAAACATGTAAGAGATTTTCTATTAGAAATTCTTCAGATTGAAGAATAATGATATAATCCCAGGAAGCAACTGGGATTTACTCTTACTACCTATATAATATATATATGTGTGTCTGAGAGAGAGAGAGAGAGAGAGAGAGAGAGAGAGAGAGAGAGAGAATGAATGAAGTGTAGTTGTGTTCTTCAGAAGTTTTCTGCAAGTGTGCATGGAATTTTCAAATTTGTACATTGTTAGAATAACTGTTTTGAAGATGAATGCCCTTCTTACTGTCAACAGTGCATTTGGGAGTGCAGCCTATAGTTGATCATATAAATGAAGAGTGTTTTTTCTTCTCCTTTTTAAACCTCATATGTGGGGGTGGGTAGGGGGTGAATGCAGTGTAATGACAGCAACAACATTTATACTGAAAAGTTTAACCTCTTCGCATAAACATTCTACCTCATGGTACATAATAAACTGCTATTACTCTTGTCAGCTTCTCCATTGTATTAAAACCAATTTCATTTAATTACTTATTACATACATCCGTCTTCTTATTCTTTCACCAGTTAGTGTTTATCCATTTTCAAAGTCATAGCTTCACTCATATACTTTCTGGAATTATGATCTTACTTGCTAACAGATGGTTGTTTTAGGGTGACAATAGTGGCAGTGGTGGTGATAAAATAACATTAACTGATGGAAAAAGTCAGAAAGCAATAATATATTATCTTTGTAACTACACATGCTGTCTTGCTTATTGAGTACATGTTTCTTCTTTAGGCAAACTGATGCAGTGGTTTTTTTTCTTTACTTCGAAGTGTTGTTTCTACAGGTTGTAACACTATGTTTCCAATAGAATCTATAAAATTCAGCTGAGTCATTTGCAGAGTATGAAAGAAAAATCAAAACAAAACACTAAACTAAACACAAAGAACCAACAAACAGCACACTCCTTCCATTCTCCATCATTTATCAATGTCATTTTGATTAGAAAAATTATTCTTTAACAACATGGAGCTGACTTCATTCCTTTATTTTTGTTTTCTTCTGTCATTATCAATTAATGCATTGCTAATAAATCCAATTTTATTGTATTAAACTCCAAGGAGTGCGTGAGTTATTTATTTAGTTACAGTTTGTTTGTTATTTCATTGTTTTGATGTTTTTAATGTAATTATGTGATAATAATATGAAAACAATAGTTAAATAAATATATATGAAACTATGTGGTATATATATATATATATATATATATATATATATATATATATCATACATTATAATTCACTTCAGAGCAAAATATTCATAGTAAGTTAATGCCTTTTGGTACAGTAATTTTTCTTCTTTGTTGAAAGACCTTGATCTAAGACATTTTCTTTTTTTGTCACTTCAGAATATAAATATTATATTCTGTGTTAAGTTTATTTTTATGAAGCTAGCTATATTGAGAAAACAATGTAGTATACTCTCAGTTTAAATCTTTCTTATATTTCTTTAGTGGACTAAAACTATAGTTCAGGTGTCCTGTTCAAGTGAATGTGTTTTTGTCATTAAACTCAAACTAATGTGCTTATTAGTATTCATTATCTCAAGAGTACTTTGAAACTTCAGGTAGTCTGACTGCTGAGTCATTTGTTGATGGTAAGAAAATCACCTGGCTGTATTCCACACTAGTTCATATGACATGATTATCCACAATTCTACCTAACCATTTAGCTTCAATTTCTTCTCTACTGTACTTATTTTTCTTGACCTACTCTGACTCACAAGCAAGTGGTATTTACTTTGGGACATTGTGAACAACAAATCATTTTGGCAGTCCTTGTAGACATTCCTGTTTAGCTACTTCAATGTCAAATCAGTAATGTTGTTCTCTTCAACTTTAGAAAATTCTGTTTGTTGTATGAGGAGGTGCTGAAAAGTTCCTGGCTTTGGGCAAAAGAAAATATAGGAGGATCAGTTAATTATGATTTTATTCAACATATTCCCCTCTCAGATTCACACATTTATTGCAGCAGTCCTTTAGTTTTTCTAAGCTTTGTAAAAGAGCTCAGAAGGTTGAGCCTCCAACCAGGCCTTTTGCAATATCCTTAAAGCCAGGAACCTTTCAGCACCACCTTGTATGGTGTCCTTTCTTACCTTCATGCTTAGCCCTTTAGCATTTAAACAGGCCATATCCGACCAAAATATTCTACGAGTTTTATGTTCAAATCAGCCAGATCTAGCCTCTCACAGCAACCCTACATTTTTCATTCTAAAAGTTAGCACTTACTTCATCAAAATCTCCAAGCTACAAAACAATGTGAATAAATAAGCATGACTTTTTACAGAATAATATGAATGTGAAAGAGTTAATTCTTGAGGCATAATTAAATGAACTTCCAACCATTGCTTCTGGGAATCTAAATCATGATGAGGTTTTATCAATGGTAATATGGCTGTGGAATTTAAAAGAAGAAAGTATTTTTAATAGAATTTTCCATTTTGTAACTTGATAAAACAAAGTGTGTTACTGACCAGAATAAAAAGTACTATGTTATCTTTGAATGGAAGTGAAACTTGAATTTTTGTCCGCATTGAAAGATTATCTGAACATTGATCTATTGTTTCAGAATAATATATTAAAGTAAGATAAAGCAGAAAGTGAAATCTGTTTATTTTTGGAAAACATATAATCCAACTGGAAAAAGTTTTCAAAACATTTCTTTGCTTGTAGACATGGGTGTGGCTGTATGATAGGAAGTTTGTTTCCCAACCACATAGTTTCAGGGTCAGTCCCACTCTGTGGTACCTTGGATAAGTGTTTTCTGTTGTAGCTTCAGGCCAACCAAAGCCTTACAAGTGGATTTGGCACATGGAAACTGAAAGAAGCATGTGTGTGTGTCTGCATGCATGTGTTTGTTTTTGTCTCCTTCCCACTTTTTGACAACTGGTGTTGGTTTGTTTATGTCCTTGTAACATAGTGGTTCAGCAAAAGGGACTGATAGAATAAGTATCGGGATTTAAAAAAGACATAAGTACTGGGGTGAATTTGTTTGCCTAAACCCTTCAAGGTAGTGCCCCAGCATGGTCACTGTCCAGTGACTGAAACAAGTGAAAGATGAAAGATGTAATTATGGTTTTTGTCATTTTTATTATAAGGATAGAGGGCAAATAACAAAAAATGACTGAAAGTGTAAGTTGGACTGGGCTGTCATATATTCATGTATAAGATGTACTATAGGTACAACATCAATTTTCTGGGATCTGTGATTTCAAAATCTTTCTAAATTAGTAATTTTTCTGAAGCAGGGATGAATTGCTTGGTTTACACACTCTGAATTAACCAAACACTAAGTTTACTTAAATAATAAATGAAAAACAAATACCTGTATATTAGTATAAATGACACAAGTTTATTAGTACTGTACTGTGCAAGGTACCTGTAAACTAGTCTGGCAGCTGTGAGAATTTGAAGTTCCTACTTGTTAATTAATGCAGATGATAAGAGGTTCTGGACCATCTGTATCTCAGAAGTCAGTGTTGTACCTGTATTACTTTCTACACCTTTGCAACACAATTAAGCTCAAAGCAAAATAATTGGATGAAACTTTCAGAGATGTTTGGCCTCGTGACTGACAAGAACTGATTAGATTTTGGGGATTGATCAGATAAGGATTCTGGATTATTTTTCATGTTTTTTTTTTACTTAATTTTTGAGAGTGGTTGGGTTCATTTTTAGTATTCTCGTTTGTGAGAGCAGTCGAGTTTATTTCAGATATTCTCATTTTAAAAATCATCTCTGGCTAATTGTTGAGAGGATGTTGGTGTTGCCTTGGTGGAGGTTTGCACTCTCTGAGTGCTCTTGTTTAATTTGTTTTGAGGCTATTTTAAATTGTTCCAAGATTATTTTAATCTTGAATCAAATTAAATAGCTGGTCCCTTTATTGGGTCCTCTTGAGTAGGCCATCTCTCTCATGCATTTATTTATCTTATTCATTATTCTCCCAAATAATTCCTCCATGCTTTTTTCTTGTTAGTATCAGTAAGAACAAGCCCTGTATTAATGAACTAACTCTTTTATCATCACATTAATGTTGAAATAAACTACTTCTGTTTCGATTAATTTTGAAAATGATGAAGGATTTAGTAAAATAATTTTGTCATTATTAATCTGATGTTTGGAACTTAGTGTGAAAGTTTGATGGAAGGTTTTAATTTAAACCGCTTTACAACAGTTTCTATCATAGAACCAAGGACTGTTTCAAGCAGGTTGATATGAAAAGGATTAAATACTAAGTCCTGTGTTTTTGTCCTGAATATGTGTTTCTGTTTTAATTGCTTATTTTGATAAAATATGTTTGTCTATGATATTAATTTTACAATATAAAAGCAGCTGAAAATAAAGAGACTGAAATGTTCTACATTATAGCGATATTCACATACACACGCCAAGTATACACACGCGCACATACACACACACGTGTTCATCTTTAAAATTCACAGCTCTATCTTTCTATCACCACAGATCAACATATGTAACATCATGTTAACAGATATATGTGGAAACTTCTTGTGAAAGACAACCAAGAACATAAATCAAATTTTTTTGTTTGTAAGAAACATAATAAAAAAGAGAACTGTGTGGATATCTTTGCATACTCCATGGATATCTCATACTCATGCATAAATATATTATATTACCAAAAACCTTTACAAAGTGCCCTAACAGCTATAAAATATTTAAATATTTGTATATCATTATGCAAGCAAGCATGCATGCATCCATCCATCCATCCATACATACATACATACTGCTTTCTCGTATATGAGCAAAGCCATTGCTAGAAAGAATCATTAAAATGATTCATTGATAATGCAATGTGAGGCCCTTATATGACTCTTGAGCCCCTCCAAAGAATTGCCCATTTTATTACATAATGCACAGTTATGCATGCATACATGCATACAAACAAGTACACACACAGAGAGTAGACAACCAGCCTTTCAATGAATAAAGCTGGGTAAAATAAGTATAAGACTGAATAAGTTCTGGAGTTAATGTGATTAACTAAAATACACACACACAACAGGACTTACATATGTCCCAGCCACAAACATACTTACACACACGTGTATTCTTTGCTTTTACATCCTGGCATGGGTTAGACAAATACATTGTTCAGATATTGTTACAGTTGTATGCCATTCCTGTCACTAAGCTTTACACCTGTTTTACAAGTAAGGGATCTCTTATTTCACATGTCCTTAAAAGCATGAAGTGAGCAGATAATTTGTTGACAGAAGTGACACCACTACCACCACCACTACTTGTAGATCAGAACTTATCAGAGTGCCGTGTAAACAAAGACACATACATGCAATGAGTTTCAGTGTTCATCTCTCAAACCCACACACACACCTATATCAGTCAATTGTACACTGAGGACTGTGTGCTTTCTGAATGGAATGCCTATGAAAAATTAACTGGAATATTTTAGAAGTACAATCTACTTCATGATGAACCTTGTCTCATGTGACCCACTTCTTAAAAAAGGATGCCCAAGCCTGGTCTCTCTCTCTCTCTCTCTCATATATATATATTGTTACGAACGCCCGCACGCGAAGCACCTCCTTAACACCGAAGGGGGGGGGGGACCTGCGCACGCGCGAACGTTCAAACGCTCAGTGAGCTAGCAAATTCGTCTGTCGGTCACCTGACCGCGATAATAAAGCCCCGGCTGGAGCACGTAACGAAGAACAACACAGGCAAATAGGACAGGGAGGAAGAAACAACACAAAGACCATGCGTTGGGTAACCTTTTCTTTTTACATACATAACATCACAGAATACATTTAAAACATTAGAATAGAGCATTACATAATAACAATTCCAATACATGGCATGACAGTTCAATAACGTTGACAAAGTTTCCAAACAATTACAAGCTTTCAATCATTTTTACATCGCAAAGTTCGTGTCTCAAGTTTCATTTGACAACAAAGTTCTTCTGCTTCTTTCTTTTGTATTTCTTTTCTTTTCCTTTCTTTTAGAAGCATTTAACAACACAGTTAACAACTCAGAGTTCTTTTTCTCTAAAATAATATAAAAGCATTTACCCCAACGAAGTTTGTTTCCTTCAGGTCTGCTACTTCCACTGACCAAGGCAGTCTGCCACTACAATTCCGTCTCTCTCTCACTGGGACTCTATACATTTCTGCTGACCATAGCTTTCTCGGTCAGACTTATTCCTCATCTTCATCTCTGTACAACTGCTTCATCTCTCTGTCCCTCTCTCTCTGGGACTCTATGCGTTTCTGCTGACCATAACTTTCTCTGTCAGACTTATAATTCTTCTTTCTTCATCTCTGTACAACTGCTTCATCTCCACGGGCAAACTGCTGTCCCCCAACCGCTCCGGCTGGCTGCTACAACCCAACTGCCTCGGCTGGCTGCTACCGCTCGACTGCCTCTGCCGGCTTCCAGAACTCCACCCCAAAATTCTCTGCTCACTGCTTCGGCCGACTGCTTCCCACCAATTCTCATTCTCCTATTCATCCCAAATACCATAGCTCATTGTGCTACTTTACCCCCTGCCAAGATGGGTCATCCTGCCGTTTTTGAACTTTCGCTGACCGGAAAGGGGCAGCTACGCTAAAAATAGCTGTGGTTGCCGACAAGACAAAGGAAATACCATTCTCCCCAACTGACCAGAGTACGGGTTCAAAACCCAACCCGGGAAATAGGGATATAATGCTAATTGTATTTTCGGTCGTCGCATCAATATATATATATATATATATATACGTCATCATCATCATCATCATCATCAAACATCTGCCTTCCATGCTGGCATAGTTTGGACAGCTTGACAGGAACCAACCAGACAGAAGACTACACCAGGCTTCTGTGTCTGTTTTGACATGGTTTTTACAGCTGGATGCCCCATCCAAATGCCAAACACACACCTCTCTCTCTCTCTCTCTCTCTCTCTCTCTCTCTCTCTGTCCCCCTCACACACACACACACACACACACATTTCTTGATCTGATTTGTATTTTATAAAGATCTATGGCAATGGATGATAGTAAATGTGAATAATCAGACTGAAAGTGAGACAGCTATCATCTGACTAGTCTTTTACTTTATCAACTCCACATACATATATATGTGTGTGTATGTCTGTGTATAGACTTATTGAAGGCTGGATGTTCTGGCTGTTTACATTCTAGGTTCAAATCTCACTGCACTCAACTTTGCCTTTCATACTGCCTGGAGTTGATGAAGTAAAAGACTTATTAGATGATAGCTGTCTCACTTTCAGCTTGTTTACTCTGCTTTACTTTCATCCTTGCATGTGTGTGGATATCCATTACCATAGAACTTTATAAAATACAAATCAAATCAAGAAATGAAATGATAGTGAAACACCTGCATATCATTGGATTTAAGTGACAAAAGCTTGTACAATATTTTTGCCACTCTCTTGGTCATCATAGTAGATTTCAGTGAGAAGCATGGCAGGATGATTGGTAATGTTTTTGACTTCAAGTTTTATGTTAGAGTTTCTTTCTTCTAGAAGAGTTGTCTTTTCCCTGGCTTTGTCAAAAATAACAGGAACCTTTTCTATTCCTGGTATATCTGTTTAACCCATAGATGGGACCCTGACAAGTACTACCATTCAGCGTCAGAACATATCTGGATGTAATGGTAATTAAGAGGTGACTCCATGCTCCCCACAACCAAATGCAATATAATGTCAGACCCAGAACATATACGTGTGTGTGTGTGTGCGTGCGTGCAGTTTGGCAAAAAGAGACCGCTAAGCACCAAGCTTAAAGAAAAGAGTATGTGGTGTGTGTGAGGGATAACTTTCACTAGTGTTGGGATTGATGGTATCATCTACTTTGTTTCATTGTCTAGCTTATCGTGTAAGAGTGAATGTGTGAGTTGTGATTTAAGATGATGATACTTGAGAGCATGTGGAATAACAGAGAGTAAATCAGGAAATCAGGGAAGATCTGTGATGATGTAAACTTGAGTTTGGAAGGTTTGATTGCACACATGATATGCTATTAAGATGCAGATATTGTTCATCCATATCATGTGCAAACTTTCTATTGATGATCATGATCAATAATAATTTCTTTCATAGGCTTTATGCCTCAGGTTGATAGAATTGATATAAGAATTTGTAATTTTTATGCTTTTTCAGCTATGTCATTAGTGATACATGTAATATTCCAACGAAGAATTGAAAGGCTAGCCATTGATTTAGTTCACAGAGAATATACTTCTAGCACCACTATGTCTACTATGTTGATAATAATTATAAAACTATCTATTGTATCTTTTTCATATAGCAAGTTCACAAATTTTACTTATCAGTATTAAATGAAAATTAGCGAAGTTCCTTCTTATCAAGTTGCAAGAGATGAAAGGTCTTCTTAAGCAGTTCCAAGTAATGCAAATTTCTATAGTGTTACCATATTATTAGATTTGATCTCTCTTTTTTTTTCTTTTTTTTTTTTCTGTCATTTAAAGCTAAAATGGGAGTTAATTATTGCTGGTGTCACATTTGTTCTTTTCCGTATTCTTGTGCAATGTAACCTATATTTTGTAGATATGTTTTCTGAAATTCCTTATGGGTAGCATTAGTATTTTTTAAAACTATAACTACAATATATGCTTCTCTAAGTTCAGGAATATTCTTCTTGTTCAGTTTACATTTTTTTGGGTTTGTTTTTAAATTTCAAATTACAGCTTGTATAGTGATTTAAAATTCATTTTTGAGCAAGTAAATACATTTATATAGAAAATGGAGCTTAAATTAATAATAGTAGATTTTATATTCATTAGCATTTAAACCAGTCATATCTGGCCCAAATATCCTACATACTTTATAGCCAAACTGGCCAGATCTCGCATGTCACACCTACCCTGCAATGTCTTTCTAAAAATAAACAATCACATCATCAAAATCTTAAATCTTATCGTGAGGTGCAGCTGAACACATTTGTTTTGGGGTATGTAGCCCATCGCCCCTTCTCCCTTCATCTTCTGCTGATTTACCCCACCTTTTTCTTCTTTTCTTTCTTTCACATGGTTCTGGGTTCAGTTCCATTGTGTGACACCTTGGGCAAGTGTTTTCTGCAGTAATCAAAGCCTTGTGAGTAGATTTGGTAGTTAGAAACTGAAAGAAGCCCATTGTGTATATGTATGTGCTTGCGTGTGTGTGTCTTTGTGTTTGTCCCCCACCACTGTTCAACGACTGGTGTTGGTTTGTTTATGTCCTTGTGACTTAGCAGTTTGGCAAAAAGAGACCGCTAAGCACCAAGCTTAAAGAAAAGAGTAAGTACTAGGGAAAATTCATTCAGCTAAAATGTTTTTCAGTGTAGTGCCCCAACATGGCTGCAGTCTAATGACTGAAACAGATACAAGATGAAAAGAAAAAAAAAAAGATAATGCATAATTTATTCAAAATCATGTGAATAAATAAGCACTACATTTGATAGAGTAATATGAACACTAAAGGGTTAAATACCATTCAGAAATGATAAATGTCTTTGAGCTCCTTTTGAACATTTGAACTTCAGTCACTTCCACTTTAAAGTTTATCCTTATTTAACATATGTCAGGATTCAACTCTTCTCGCTGTTTGTTGTGCTTGCTTCTATCTTTTCTTCTGTTTATGTCTGCCTCTCACTTTTTCCCTCTCTTTGCCAATTTGTTTTCCAAAGCATCCAGGAAATGGCATACTTTCATATATTTTAAAATTTTCCCTTTCTAATCTTGTTTTGTGTTCTATTTTTATTCTTATTTTAATTTCTACTTAAAGAGGAGCAGATTGTTATTGTTGTTTAGCCTCAAGTTGGCCTTATTGAATAGACCTGTGATCAAAAGCATTCTAATCACAACCATCCTGTTTTTTTTTAATGCATATTGTCTCTAGATATAAATCTTGATTGTCCTTTTTAAAGACAGCAATATGTTGTTTTAGCTACTATTTCTAGCAAATGGAGTGACTAATTAGAGATTCCTTCATTGGGTGAAAATTGACAGACCTTGTAGAAAACCTGGTTAAATGTTTTCCAATATTTATAGGGTTTTCTGACCAACTTTAGATTAGTACCAATGAATTTTAGATTTGTACCAACCAATTTTAGAAAATTTGCTAATCAACTTCAGAATTATTGTTTTGATACATATTTCTGAATAAAATATCTTGAGCCCAAATATTTTTAATATGTATGCTTATAATCAGAAATTTTACCACTATATTTATATAGTCAATAAAATATATATATGCAAGTTTCATTCAAAAAATCTTTAATTGATATCATGGTTATATAGTGGTAAAATTTCTGATTATAAGAGTACATATTAAAAATATATAGTTGGGTTCAAGATATTTTATTTAGAAACGTGTATCAAAAAAATAATTCTGAAGTTGATCGGTAAATTTTCTAAAATTGGTCAGTACAAATCTAACGCTGGTTGGGAAACCCTCTATTTCGGCACTGATATACTGGCTTTTCTCCTCTGCTAATTAGAAGTAAACCATGCTAGAGTTGTTTCCCTTCATCCCTCTATGGTCAATAAAACATAATAGATTAACTCTTTAGCATTGAGATTATTTTGTCAAATGTAATGCTTATTTATTTACATTGTTTTGAATCAGTCAAGCATTCCCTTATAGCTTTGGGATTTCAATGATGAGATTCTTTTTTAGAATGATATTGTAGGGTAGGTATGATAGGTTAGATCTGGCCAGTTTGAACATAAAATAGGTAGAATATTTGAGTCAGATATGATCTGTTTAAATACTAAATGGTAGGAAAGGTTTGCATGAATGTGTGCCAAACAAGCAAAAGACAAAAAAGAATATTTCTTTTTCTTAAGGATGGTTTTTATACTTATTTTTCACTTTAAATAAGTACAAAATCTATAATAATTGTTAGCCTCTTGCACAATGAAAGTTGCAATCTAGTTATTGAAAAGTGCTGTAAATTATTAATTTTTCTTTGATGATGGTTATATATCCATGTAACATTTTTGAATCATCAATCGATGATGCTTGCTGTTTAAGGATCAAATAAACTCTAATTTTTCCCTACAACTGTGACGGTTAGAAATTAAATCAATATTATTCCAATCTGAGTTTACAGCAAATGCCATATAGTGCACAAATCATATCTCTGTTTTGCAATGTAGATATGCAAGTGTCTGTTTCTGAATGCTTATTAAATATTTTCTACCAGATTCTTTTGCCAGTCATGTAATGCAGGGGTCCCTAACAACCTGGCCATGGTAATGGGCTGTTTTATTAGATATCAAATAATGAACCTCATTTTATTTACCAATTGTCTTGTTACAAAGAAACAAGAAAAAGAGAGATAAGAACGAAAAGAAGAAAATAGTGGGGTAAATCAGCAGAAGATGAAGGGAGAAGGGGCGATGGGCTACATACCCCAAAACAAATGATGTGTTCAGCTGCACCTCACGATAATGACTGTGATGGCGTTGCTGCAGAGAATGGCCAGCAACACTCATTGCTGCAACCCCTCCACCTCGTGGGGCTCATTTCACTGACGGGCCATCATTATCCCTATTTTGCTGAGGAAATCTGTAGTACACAGTCCCCAGAACAACTGATGTCTCAATGGCAACCAGCACAAACTGAGAGCAGCTGTTCAGGACCCTGTATTTATTGATTTTTAGATTTTATTGACTATCACAGTCTGCAGGGTATCTTTGCATTATATATGTATTTTGTTTATGTATTACATATGTAACAATTAAATTATACATTATGCATTTCATTATGCACTTTGAAGATGCATGGCTCAGTGGTTGGAGTGTCAGGCTCACAATCATGAGTTAATGAGTTCGATTCCCAGACTGTATGTTGTGTCCTTGAGCAAAACACTTTATTTCACATTGCTCCAGTTCACTCAGCTGTAGAAATGAGTTACGACATCATTGGTGCCAAGCTGTATCGATATTTACCTTTCTCTTGGATAACATCAGTGGAGAGGAGAGATTGGTATGCATGAGCAACTGCTGGTCTTCCGTAAACAACCTTGCCTAAACTTGTGTCTTGCGGGGGGGGGGGGGGGTTAACTTTCTAGGTGTAATCCTGTGGTCATTGATGATCGAAAGGAGTAATATTTTTATTTTATGCACTTAATTATGTTTTGTTATGCACACGATTCCCTAGCCCATGGAAAAATTGTCTTACATGAAACTGGTCCGTGGTACAAATATGTTTGGGACCACTGATGTAGGGTTAATGAGTGCCATATTCTGTGAAGTCTTTCTAGTAGAATCTTTGTAATTTATCTGTTTTCCACTTTAGTTCAGTTAATTGCTGCCCTTTTTTTTTTACAGAGCTGTATAACAATGTAGCTATTTATTGAATTAGTAAATTAACAAAAGAAAATAAATCATTATGAAATGCACTCTGTAAATATACAAGAGCTTGTGGTTTATCTCTGCAAAATATTTGTAGAGAGAGAAAGAGAAGACTGTAGTGTGTGCATGTGACAAAAGCAGTCACCAGATTGACTACAGTTAAAGAAGCAGTAGAAAATTCTTATTGAAGACTTGACAAGCTGTATGTGATCTGTTTGTATGTAATCTTTATGGTTTAGATAGGCTTTTCAGTTCAGTTAAGAATTGCATTATATTCTGTCACTATATTTTGTCTATTTTAAATCTTTATGGGAAATATGAAAGAAGCTATATTTTTTTTTTTAGCATTTTCTATAGTGTATCAAATTTTTACATGTTAATAACACTAGCAAGGAATCAACAAGGGAATATCTACAAGGTTATCTCAACCTTAAGAAACAGCTGCCAAGTTTCCTTCAGTTCACATACTGCTGTCTTAAAAGGGGAACAACACACTATGCAATGTAGTCCTAGATGTTAATTACGAATTTTGGCACAAGGCCAGCAAGTTTGGCGGAGGGGGGCAAGTCAATTACATCAACCCCAGTATTCAACTGGTATTTATTTTATGGACTCCGAAAGGATGAAAGGCAAAGTCAGCCTTGGCGAAATATGAATTCAGAATGTAAAAATGGACAAAATGCCACTAAACATTTTGCTGCCATAAAAGTTGACATTGAAGGGTTTGAACTCAGAACATAAAGAGAAGGATCATATACCATAAAGTATTCTTTCTGATGCCTTAGTAGTTCTGCTAGCTCACTGCCAATGTAGTCCTTGATATTAAAAATTTTTAAAAAGGAAGCATAAGATTTCAAATTTTGTTGGAGAGGGAATAGCTAATTGTTATAAAATAAAGGTACTGGTACTGGGCTGGTTCTTCAGTTTATCAATCCTGTGGAAAAATGAAAGGCTAAATAGACCTTAGCAAGATTTGAACTTAAATTGCTAAAAAGTAGAACAGATGCTATAAGACGTTTTGTATGACCTTCTAATGATTCTACCATTCCAAATCTGTCAAAATGGATTGTTGTAGGTGATGTAATATTACAACAGATGGAAAAATAAAGTAAAAATTTGTATAATGTTAGTTGACTATTTTAACTGCCTTTAGGATACTGGCAAGAGGTTCTATGATTAAAATAGCATAGGATATAAAAACAAAACAAGCATGTTCTAAATTGTATCCAAAGAATTTTAAAGCATTACAACACCTGATTTTCTTTCTCTCTACCTCTCACACACACACGGTTGTCTGTTTCCCTCTATCTGTCTGTTTGTTTCTCTCTCTCTCAGAACAGTGGCTATAGAATCTGTAACCTTTAAGTGAAATGAAGAAAATTATTTAAGTGTTTAAGTTGTGGTGTAAGCTGGATTAATTTGTTTCTTATATGTACTACTGAAAGAATCTCTACATGGTTTACTCAACTTGCTAGAAGAAGTAACAGCCAAATCTTCATCAAACTGTGTGGCCTCTAGTCTTAAAGAAATGAAGATACACACTGGAAATCCTATATATTCTGTATCTGATATCTTTTACTTGTTTCAGCCAATAGAATGTTGTTACACTGAGGCACTGCCTTGAAGAATTTCTTTAAAGCCTAGTACTTGCTCTATCGGTCTCTTTTCTCAAACTGCTAAGTTATGGAGACGTTAGCACATTAACACCAGATGTCAAGTGGTGATAGTGGACAAACACAGACACAAAGGTATATCAGTATATACATCCAGACATACATACAGACATGCACGCATGCATCCTTTGGTTTCTGCCTAACAAATCCACTGATAAGACCTTGGTCAGCCCAAGGCTATAGAAGATGTGTGCCCAAGGTTCCATGCAGTGGGATTGAACCTTGAACCATGATGGGATAATGACAGCTGGACTGCTTTTGATCAAAAGTCTGCTAGGCTATATATTGAATGGATGAAATAAACTCAGTTATTAATTGTTTGTGTTTTTGTGTGTAAGTGTATGTGTGTGTGTGTGTGTGTGTGTGTGTGTGTGTGTGTGTGTGTGTGTGTACACACCTTTATCAGTTGAGTTACTTACAAATCTAAATGTTTTTCTCTCAAACAGAAAGCAGGAGCAGGTTTTATAAATAAATAATAAATAAAGTCTCCCCTGCTGTTTGGTTTTGCATTCTTTGTGCCACTCAGTAAGTCTCATATATATATATATATATATATATATAAATATAACAGAGATGTCAATATATATATATATATTACGGAGATGTACTTGCATAGCAAGTGACTTGATCTGAGATCGTGTGTTGAAACAAGCAATTGCATTGTGGAAGGTGTTTATATGCCATTTAAAAACACACACACAAAAAAAAAAAAACATTAGATTCACTTCAACATTTAAACTTAATTTGTGTTAAAATATGTTCTGCACTTTGAAACTGTGACCTGTTCACTGACAAAACTTCATGCTGTATCACAAAGTTTTGTCAGTGAACAGGTCACGGTTTCAAAGTGACGAAAATATTTTGACACAAATTAAATTTAAACGTTTTTTTTTTTGTTTTTAAATGGCTTATAAACATCTTCCATGCTGCAATTGTTTATATTTATTTATTTATTTATTTATTTATTTTACTTAATTCTTTATTAATTTCAAAATTAACTGAAACAAAGATAGTATAATTCAACAGAAAAAGGGCTAACAAACCATAGTCATTCATACTTCTTGTGGGCAAAGCAGTAGTTACACAAGCATCTCTAGAGTCATTTCCAGGGTCCCTGTAAAGAGGTCTTTCATTTTCTACATCTGTGGAATTGGCCTGTTTGGAGATTTGGACATGTTGCAGAGCACTGTGTTTTGGGCAATCTCTTCTGCACTCTTGGTGGTCCTGATCCCTTTGAGTAAACTTCCATCATTAAACATTCTTTGTATTCTCTTACTAATTTACATCTTTAGCTGATGTATATTGGCAAAAGATGTACACGTTAGTGAGAAAATCGATCAACTGGGCATTCAAATACTGTTTTTTAAAAAAAAATTTTATTTTGCTTGAGTTGCACAGACACTCTCTTGTTACTCTTACTATCATAGCTCTTTAATATTTACACTGGCTATATCCAGCCCAAATATTCTACCTATTTTGCATTCAAACCAGCCAGATTTGACCCCCTACACCTGCAATACAATGTAATGCTAAAAATAAACAATCACATCATTGAAATCTCAGTGCTATGAGATAGTGTATTATTAATGCAATGCACTCTAAATGGTTAAATGCACTCAACCATTAATTGACCCATGTGAAACTTAAACCAACAATTCTATTGTTTACAAAATTCATGATTGAAATGAAACTAAAAATAAATAACATTATCATATAATCCAGTAATTAGCCCATGAGAACCTATAACCAACAACATTGTTAGTCATAAAATTAATGGTTATATATATATATATATATATATATATATATATATATACACTAGCTGATATAAGAAAGCAATTTCTTTATAACTGTCACAAAAGATGTATTTTCTGTCACAAAAAAGTACAAAAACTGTCAGCTGGAGGAGAGAGGTTGTCATTCACAGAAGAACTATTGTTTTACTGTGAGAAAAGCACTGTTGAAGTGTTAGGTGAAACTTGGCAATCGAGGATCAAATCCATGCTATGCCTGCATGAAACCACTACAAATGTGTTGTGGAATAGAAAAAATTCATCTACTGTCATGGAGAAAGTGTAACTGTAAAAATGCAGAATTATCAGAGTAATGGGCATTCAAAAAAGTATGTATGTATAGAAATGTATGAATGAAGAGATTCAAATTAAGGAAGTGCAATAATAATGTTTAGCAGTCCAAAACTGAGTAGTGAAATACAGAATTAGGTCAGCTGCTCGTGAGAATCAAATATTGATTGCTTTGCTAAAAACTGCAGGTGGTATGGATTATTCCCCTTGGGTGTTTAAACGGTTTAGTTGTATGAGTTAGATATAAAGGTCCCTTCCAGGGGCCATATTTCCGGTATTTTTCACAATTTAAGTATGTCACAAGGTTTCCAGACAGGAGTTCTACTCATGTGTCAAGTTTCATGAAAATCAATAAAACGATGTAGAAGGGGTTAGATAGCAATGACACACACACGCACGCACACACACACACACACACACACACACACACACACACACACTGATTTTCCACATATGTAGTATATATATATATATATATATATATATATATGTGTAAATAAATACATCATTATTCTAACCATTTTATTCTTTGTATATATTGACTGACAAATTTCATGCTACACTAATAAGAAGAGTATTCAGTGAAAGATATCATTTAAAGTTAACCAATTTTGTTTGGATTTCACATTTTGTGTAGACTGATTTTTGCATGATCCAGGTTGAAAATTAATGAAGAATGATGAACAGCTAATGACAAGAGTGCAGACCTTGTGAGCTGATAGCATTTCAAGTTCAAAACAATCAATTCTGAGCTGGAAACAGAGCCTTTGAATTACAGAAATTTTTTCACATCAGATTTTCAACATAATCATAATATAAACTGTCTGAAATGTATTTGTAGAAAATTTTATCAAAAATGAAAGCTTCCATAAGTACAGTTGTGGCTGTATGGTAAGAAGCTTACTTCCCAACCGCATAGTTTCAGGTTCTGTTCCACTGTGTGACACCTTGGGCAAATGTCTTCTACTATAGCCTTGGGCCTATCAAAGCCTTGTGAGTGGATTTGGTAGACAGAAACTGAAACTGTGTGTATCTGTCCCACAACTGCTTGACAACTAGTGTGCCCCAGCATGGTCTCAGTCTAATGACTGAAACAGCTAAAAAATAAAAGTTATTTCAGAAAGTTAGGGGGAAATAATTTGAGATGTGTGGATTATCTGAAACTCGTCTCCATCTCTTGAAAACATTTTTTCATAACAAATTTCAATATAACCCTAATGTACACCATCTAAAATGTATCTCTGGAAAATTTCATTGAAAATACCTGTTTTTCAGAAAGTTATAAAGAAACAAGGCTGGTGGAGCACACATTTGTAGTTATGCTGGTTAGAAATCAATGCAAATTGAATTCTTTGAATTTGAAAGAGCTCTTTATAGATGGTTATCTTAGAAAATGTAGTGTTTGAAATGGCCTGTGAAATTCTGACTTCTTTTCTTTGCTTGGTCTCTAAGTCTTAGGAAAGCAGCAATGATATTTGGTCACATGTAGTCTTCACGGTGAACATAAATGTATCAGTTGGTTGGCTAAACCTCAGTTATAATCTATTATAAATGAGAAGCTGATCTCCAGCTGTCTGTCTATCACATCTATTAGCGGGAGGAAAGAAGGGGAGGAATCAAAAGGGGAGATAACCCCTGTTGACATATACTTAGAAGAAGAGGAGAAAAAGTTGTTGTTGAAAGAGAAATACAGTGAGAAAGAGAGAGAGAGAGAGAGAGAGACAAATAGACAGGTAGTGTTGTTACCATTGTAACTAGCAAGTTTTGATTAAAATCTCAGGAATTTTAAGTGCAAGTCTGTCAACACAATACAACACAGACTTTAAAAAAATTACTATATGTATATATATTATACATATACACATAGTTATCTTTTTGGTTGTGTGTGTGTGTGTGTGTGTCTGTATGTCTTTCAGTATATAGACAGTGCAACAGTGAGTGTAAAAAAAGACTTTCACTATAATGACAGATTATTGTTGCTGTTGTTGATAGAATGTATGTGGAAGATAGAATTAAAATTTGTTTCAAGAAAAAAAAAGAAGCAGGTTGTGGTTGAGCATATCAATGTGATCACTGTAGTAAGCTTTTGCTGAAAGATCTATTTCATTTTGATGAGATTGTTATCCAACAACATAGTAATGAGTAATGAGTAATGACTAATATTTGGAATATATTAGAAATATCAATGATGAATAAGCTTATGTAACACAAAGTTTTTTTGTCTTTGATCAGTAAATGTTATTTCCTATATACTTCTATTATTTTCTTACTTGCTTCTATCTATAAATCAAAGGAAATGACTTGGACTTCAATATTTTGAAACTGACCTATTTTCCATTACATTTCAAACAGATTCAGAGTTCAGTTTCTGAAGCAGAAATATTGTCATAGCAAATATTCTGCTCAATGCCACAGATTTGCTTGTCATTTGCTTGACCTTAACCACTTCAGCATGTCTCTTAGTGGATGACAATATGTACATCTCTCTTTGATCATGAGCAGGAGTAGTGGGGGAAGCATTATAACCATGTGTTGAGGGGGAATCTTTGGGGTCTGGATAAGTGTTACAAAAGCAAAGTTTGGAGGAGTTACCAATTTTCCATACTTTCTAGAGGTAAACAAACAGGAAATAACAATTGCTACCCAAGAACAAAATCATATTATACAGTGTAATTATTGTGTCCATGCAGTATGGTTTTGTAAGTGAGAAGTTTATTGTTTTGCAACCACATAGCTTCTAGGTTTGATCCCATTGTGTAGTACTTTAAGAAAAGTGTCTTCTATTAGTAACCTTGAATAAACAAATCCTTCTGAGTAATAAACAGTAATTGTGTGTGAGCTCATTGGATATATATGTGTGGGGGGGATGTGTTTTTGTGGTAAAATCCACAAAAAGCTGTAAGAAGTGGAAAATCCAGCATTTTGGATAGAATCCTTCAGTTTAAATTTAAAAGGACACAACATAGATTGTTTTCTTTTTTTTTTCCCTCAAAATTTGCTAAACTGGTTGCAACTTCTTGTTAATTTCACTAAATAATACGAGTCTTGCCTGCACAGACAAACATCAGTCACTTTAAACTCTCTTTGATTGTATGTGTGTGTGAGTGTGGGCATGAGATGAAAAATAAATTTGGCGTACTGTACAAAAAGAACATAGTGGCATTGTGGTCCATTCAAGCTATGTCCTTTTACACCAATGTCAGCTTGTCTTTTGTCAAAGCAATTTAATATTGGTAGGATGTGAATTTTCAGTTACTTCTTCAAGCCTTCTACTCCCCGTGGAATATAGGTCATCAATAATTTTTCTTCTCTGTTCTCAAGTCTGGGTTATTTTTGGCTCTCCCAGGCTTTGTTGGTTTTGAAATGTAATCAATGCTTCTGTAACTTTACTTTTTGGTGGGTAGAGGTGTTGCCCTATGCAAACCTGTTTTATTTCTAGGAAGAGGTGGTCTATTTTAGTCTTGCCTTTATCCTCTAATCTGTCTTGGTTGGCAGGCCCCACTGGGAGTTTGCACTCCAATAGCATAGCTCTCAGGGTCATTGAGTGGTACATAAAAAAAAAACCAAATGGCAACTAGGACTGGATGTTGTGATGAAGGTTGTGAATTTACAAACCCTGAAAGATTAGAAACTACTGAAAGTTCTGTGTTGTTTTACAATTTCTTTCAGTACACTGTTTCACTTGAGAGTTTTTGATTGAGAAAGTGGGCAGATGACCAAGAAATAGTGCTGTATTTACTAAATACACTTTCTTATCATAATAAATGCATTAGTGTAATTGAATCTTTTCTGTTTGGCTGCACTGGTGGAAATTTCAAATTTTAATGAAAATTCTAAATTTTGGTGTATTGATGTAATTTTCCATGCTGAAGACTTATTGGGGCAAGCAAAAGCGAAATCGGGATGGCACCTGTGCCCAGCATCGCCTTTCTGGCACTTGTGCCCAGTATCGCCTTTCTGGCACTTGTGCCCATGACATGTGTAAGGATTTTTGAGCAAGATCGTTGCCAGTGCCCCTGGACTGGCTCTTGTGCGGGTGGCACATAAAATACACCATTTTGAGCGTGGCCGTTGCCAGTACCGCCTGACTGGCGTTCGTGCTGGTGGCACGTAAAAGAACCCACTACACTCTCTGAGTGGTTGGCGTTAGGAAGGGCATCCAGCTGTAGAAACTCAGCCAGATCAGATTGGAGCCTGGTGTAGCCATCTGGTTTCACCAGTCCTCAGTCAAATCGTCCAACCCATGCTAGCATGGAGAGCAGACGTTAAACGGTGATGATGAATCTCCAGGGATATCTAACTTTTTCTGGAAATAAAAAAAAAGTTACAGGAGTTTAACCCTTTAGTGTTCAGATTACTCTGTTAAATGTAATACTTTTTCACTCAAATTGTTTTGAATTAATCATGCATTATCTTATAGCTTTGAGGTTTCAGTGATGTGATTGTTTATTTTTAGAATGTCAATGTAGGTTAGGTGTGAGAGGCTAGATATCGCCAGTTTGAATATAAAACGTAGAATATTTGGGCCGGATTTGACTGGTTTAAACACTAAAGTGATATTTTTTACCCAGTCAGAAAGCAGGATTTGGAAGCTGTCATTTTGTGCGTAACAGTATCTGTTGTCAACTGTAAACAAGTGAAATATTTGTGAAATTCTGCTTTATGCACGCCATATAACCTCCTCATAACTTTTTTATTTTGCAATTTTCAGAAAAGTTTTGCAAATTTGTATTCTACACATGCGAGTTCATACGATTATACAAATATATATATATATATATATATATATACACATAAATCTTTGAAAGATGTTACATGGTTGAATTGCTTCCTCACATATTTACTGTATTCACATTCTGACTGGATGTGTTATTACTCCACTGAAATGCATAAAATTCCCTGATTTACAGGGTTGCATGAATACTAAAGGGTTAAAAGAGGATGATTGTATTATAGAATCAGGGGTAGTCTCAAGTGGGTTGGTATCAAAAGGATTAATGAGCCGAAAAAAGATCAGTATAATTTAATCTTTTGACACAAAAGCAAGTTTTCATAGTTTAACAATAGAATTGAATTTTAACTTTAACCCTTTTGTTACTGTATTTATTTTGAGATGCTCTGTGTTTCTTTCAATTACTTTAAATATAACAAAGAATTTAGTAAAATAACTTAGTTATCATTCAGCTAGTGTTAGGAACATAAATTGTGACTAAGGTTTGGTGGAAGATTTTAATTCAAAACTTATGAAAACAAGAGATTTGTATGACAGAGCCAGAGCTGGTTTCAGCCGGGTTGGTAACGAAAGGGTTAATAAGCATCAGATTGGAGCCTGGTGTAGCCTTCTGGCTTGCCAGTCCTCAGTCAAATTGTCCAACCCATGCAAGCATGGAAAGCAGACGTTAAACGATGATGATGATAACATGCAACCCTGTAAATCAGGTAATTTTATGCATTTCAGTGGAGTAATTAATACATGTTGACTGGATTCAGTCAGGATGTGATCCAGTCAATATGTGAGCCAGCAATTCAACCATGTAACATCTTACAAAGATATATGTATATGAAAAATAGTTTAGTTGTTGTCATTGTCATTGTTATAATTGTTGTCATCTATTTTCAAGCTAAGTGGGTCAAAGTTGAAGAAGACTTGACTGTCAATTTTAGCAGATTGAGTAATTGCAAGGGAGCCTATTTTATTGCTTTGAGTGGAATTTGGTGTTCAAGTGATTTTTACAGTGCATTAGTTATCCCAAAATGTTAAGAGTATAATGACAGCATGAAGATAAAAATTATTAAAAAAAACATGGTTCATATGCTTGATGTAATTGATTGTGAGTTACTATCACTACCCTAGTGAATGTGCATAGTTTTGTGTAGGTGTGTGTGTGTGTGTGTTTTGAGGGAAGTAGAACTAGGAAACAACTATCAGTCAGCATTAGCAAACTGATCAGGCTGAGTAAATTAAAGGGGTTGGTATTGCTGAATGCATGAAAAGACAAAAAAAAAATTTTTTTTAAATAAGCAATGTATTTGAATATATCTAAAACTGTGATAGAGGAAGTTAAAAGAAACTGAGTGTAGCCTTGAAATGACTAATTAATTATATACATTGGGGAATGGATTGCTAAATGATATGTAATTAGGAAGTATGAATTATTCTATTTTAATGTGCTGCTTTGAATGAAATTGTCCTTAAATTGAATGCTAACTATATCCTGTTACATGAAGCAAGTATGTTCCAAGTCAGCTTCATTTTTATTGCCATCATAAAAGGATGATGATGATGATGATGATATCCTGCTTTCTTCCCCTCTCTTCTGCATCCCTCTATCTTTTCCCAATTTGTGGCTCATTATTCCTCCACCCTTCATGACTTGTGGGCACTCAGTATTTCGTTATGCAACCATAATATGCCACAAAGTATTTTAAACATTTTTATAAGTCAATACCATGTACTACTCTGTTAGCTGTGCATTTGAATTATGTGTTAAGGTCATCTCTACTTATTTCCTATAGAAATTACACCTGATGTCTTGGATATGAAATGTCGTAACAAAGTCAGTACTGGCTGTTGTTGGCACTCCGTCGCTTACGACGTCGAGGGTTCCAGTTGATCCGATCAACGGAACAGCCTGCTCGTGAAATTAACGTGCAAGTGGCTGAGCACTTCACAGACACGTGTACCTTTAACGTAGTTCTCGGGGATATTCAGCATGACACAGTGTGACAAGGCTGACCCTTTGAAATACAGGCACAAGAGAAACAGGAAGTAAGAGTGAGAGGAAGTTGTGGTGAAAGAGTACAGCAGGGTTCACCACCATCCCCTGCCGGAGCCTCGTGGAGCTTTAGGTGTTTTCGCTCAATAAATACTCACAATGCCCGGTCTGGGTATTGAAACCACGATCCGATGACCGCGAGTCTGCTGCCCTAACCACTGGGCCATTGCACCTCCACCAGTACTGGCTATATCTACAGAAAATCAGTAAAGATGACCAAAACACATAATCCACCCTTCAATGCTACCTTAATTTTATAGTCTGCTTCCCTGTCCCCTCATCTCTTCCCTTTACAGTCTTGCACCTACCCACTTCTATTCACTTTGTGCCTTGTGGGGCCAACTGGACACCTCATTGCTATAATCTATCTCTTAACATCTACTGATCATTTTTCTTTTCTCTTTCTCCCTCTCTCCTACTAAATGTGAGTAGTCATGCAGATCCTCTTCAAGAACCTGATCTGACACCCCCCCTACTCCATCTCTTCCCATAGTTTAACCCCCTTGTTCCTTAATGTGAAGCTGATATCCTGCCCCATTTACTGGTGGTGGTGGTGGTGGTGGGTCTTGCAAACTGTAGGGCAGCCTCACTAGTGGAGGTGGCATGAAAAAAGGCACCCAGTTAGTATATGCTATAAAGTGGCTGGCATTAGGAAGGGCACCCAACGATAGAAACCATTCCAAAGACAACATTGGCACTCAATGCAGTTTTTGTCCTCAATGGATCCTGTCAAACCTGCCAACCCATGCTACCATGGAAATTGGACATTAAATGATGACGATGACTGTGATGAGTCAGGATTCAAAACCATAATTTTGATATCTCAGCAAAAAAAGAAAAAATGTTCTCTTATAATTTCTTGTGAAATCTGTAATTTTCTCTGGCAAAGCATGTACCACCACCTTCACATTGTATCCTGAATATCAAGGGACAAGCAAGACGGGGGATTTGTGCATTTAAGTGTTTGTGTTTAAAAGCCTTGATGCATAAAATAGGGCTCTGGAGCCATTTCTGGTAAGTATAAAACCAAATTAAGGTGCCTCTATCATTGATCTGAAGAGATTTATATGATTGGGTTTGATATTTGTGACAAGAAATGGCAGAAAGTAACACTTTAGCATCTTAGCAAAGATGTTGCTTTTGGAGATCCTTTAGATTACTTTAGGAGTTTTCGCTAAAAAAATGTTAGTAATTATACATACAGGTATGGTTGTTGGGGTAAGAAACTCATTTTGTAACCATGTGGTTTTGAGTTCAGTCCCACTGCATGGCTCCTAGTATCTTCTATTATAGCCCTAGGCTGACCACTGCTTTTGAATGAATTTGGTAGATGGAAACTATCTGCTAGCCTGTTGTGTGTGTGTGTGTGTGTGTTTTGTTTGTCTCTTGCTTCACAACCACTTGACAGTAGGTGTTGGTTTGTTTACATCCCTGTATCTCAGTGGTTCTGTGAAAAAGATTGATAGAATAAGCACCAGATTTAGAAAATAAGTACTGGGGTCGATTTGATTGGCTATACCCTTCAAAGCAGTGTCCTAACATGGCTACAGTTCAATGACTGAAACAAATAAAAGATGTACTTATAATTCTTTCAAGTGTGAATAACAAAAAAAAACAAAAAAAATAAAAAAAAATTAAAGTACCTTCGACTTCACTTTTTAGCACTTGTATCTCACAGACATCAGACAGTCTTTTGTTGTATATGAGAATTTCTGTATTGATTTTTACATCTTGCATGACATTGAACATATTTTTTTATCTCACCAAAAATGTAATGTTCATTCTTTTTTTTTATATTTTTTACATCTATTCTCATGCATTAATTTCCCTAGCCATTATGTATGCATGATATTCTGCTGTCGGACTAAACTTTGCATGAATTTAGTGTTGGCTACTATTTCTATTTGTAGAATTGTAAAATTGTTGGAAGATTTATTCTTTTGTTTTTATTTCTTTTGTTCTATATATATATATATATATATATATATATATATATATATATATATATATATACATTGGATCATCCCATAAATAATGCAGTTTTTTTTATACTTCTTTTATTTTTCAAAATTAAGATAAACAAAGTTCTTTTTTAATCTGAAATATATTCTGCTTCATTTTCTACAATGCTCTTCCATCTATCTGGTAGACTTGCAAGGTCCCTCTTCCAAATTCATTTGTCTGTGATGAAAAATACTCCTCCACTACTGTTCTGACCTGGTTTACAGAATTCATGTTTTTTCCATCTAAATGATTTTGAAGACTGCAGAATAAATGATAATCAGATGGGGCAATGTCCAGCAAATGTGGTGGGTAGAGCATCATTTCCCATTTAAACTGCTCCAGCCTTTGGAATGTCCTCCTCGCTGTATGTAGCTGAGCTTTAATCCTAGTGGAAGAACACCTTTCATCTTGAAACCAAAGAGGTTGTTTTTCTTCTAACGTTGACTTAAGCTGCTCAAGCTACTTGCAGTAGATCTCCTTTGTTATCATTTGGTTTGGGTTTCAACGTTCAAAACGGACTAAACCTTTCATATCCCACCAAACAGATAACAATACCTTACATGGGTAAAAACCTTGTGTAGCCTGAGGTGCCAGTGTTTCTCCATTCCCTAACCACTGTCTTTGGCGCTTGCCATTTTTATAGAGAATCCATTTCTCGTCACTATTTCGTCCAAAAAAGGTTCATTCATGAGATGTGGCAGCAAAGAAGAGCACACATTCACTCTCTGCACACGATTAGACTCGGAAAGTTTCTGAGGAACCCAGTGACCCAATTTGCTGACTTTTTTGATGACACACAGGTGTTGATGAATGGTTGAATGACCAAATCCAAGCTTCTTTGCTAGTTCGTCAACAGTTATGATGGGATTTTGTTCCACCAAGGTTTGCAAGATGTCCTCGTTGAGCTCTACAGATCTTCCAGATCAAGGTTCGTCTTCTAGGCTGTAGTTTTCAGTTCGGAATTTCTGGAACCATTGTTGACACTGGCTTATGCTATATTATTTATGGGATTACCCAATATATATATATATATATATATATATATATATATATATATATATACACATACGTACATATGTGTGTGTGTGTGTGTGTGTGTGTGTGTGTGCGTGCATACACATATAATCTTTAAAATATCCCCAGTTTATATGTGGAAGTTGTAGAGATTATTTATGGACACCCTTTATGTTTACATTTAGTAATTCAAATTAAATGAAAGGGTATTTTAAGGTATTCACATGTTTCTACAGCCTATTTATTCAGAGCATAAGTATACAGTTGTGTAACTTGGTATGTAGCCTTATGCAACTTGATATGTAACAAATGCAAGTTTGTGCTTTCATAAAATGCTATTTCTCCAGGTAATTCACCTCTGAATTATTATTTTTTTTTAAGTGAAATATCACTAAATATTTTAGTGACATGTGATAGTTCCATGAAAGGAAATGTAGATTTATAGAAAATTTAAACACTGAAGGAGTATACAGCATTGAGTAAATCAAATCTCTTAATTTCACAGTCACCTGTAGATATAGATAGATAGACAGAATTAGAGAGATACATATAGAAAAATAGATGGATACAGAGATAAGATATATAGAGAGATATAGATTTATACAGCCAGAAATATCTTGAAAATATCTTGAAAACATTTCATTGATAGAACAGTTCCATTCTTAATAGCATTGAGTAATTATAGAAATTCTTTAAAACTCATTTGCATTTAATTTCCCAATTTAATGATTAAACATTTATTATGGTAAAGTGCAGTGATGTCAGAAATTAATGTTGAGAAGTGAGCATTGTTACACTAACGTCTGATGTACATGTATGACTGGTTGGTTTACTTATGAAAACTGTTTTATTGATGAATTTTTTATTTTATGAGTGTTTGTACTAAATAGTATTTATATTGGTCGAAAGAATGTTCTAATTCTGTGTGTGTTGTGTTAGATCTAGTAATGCATTAAATACAATTTGTTAAGCTGTCAGTTTATTTAATTACTTATTAGCAATTATAAAGAGACAAGAAAAGATCATTTTATATTGAGATTATTTTTCAATGGCAAACTTACCTTTAAGATAGTCAGATATTTGGTTATGTTGTGTGTGTGTTGGTGTTGTATTTACAGGTTGCAAGAACAAAATGAAACACAAAGAAAAATATGAACATTAAACAAAAAAAAAACTCAAAAGCAAAGTAAAAATGTGCAGTGCAAAATGGCATACACATTTACCTAGAAACATAAAAGAAAAACTAAAACAGGCTATTCTACAACGCAGGCCAGGTAGACCCAATTTGTGCCACCTTCTAAGGCAAACCTCATGAGGTCTTGGTTCCTCACTTCATGACACTCCAGACAAAGTAGTTTAGAAGGTTCAAATCAGAAGAGCTGAGAGGCTGTATAATGTTTAGGTGGAGATGGGAGTGGTGAATCACATGATCACATCTTTCTCTTGGGGGTCTGGCTGAACGTTAACTTTACTCTCCTCATCATGTAAGACTTGTATCTGATGTTTTCATGCACCACATAGTTGAAAGTAGATTCAACCACCTTGATCTACCCTGTGATAAACCCTACCATCAAACTGCTGCAGTTGCTGCTGAGGATATCTTGGACTTACTGGATGAACTTAGTCACCCATTGAAACTATTTCTTTCTGTTGGTCATGGTGAACATGGTCTCTAGCCCTTTCATGACCCTGAACATGAATGGCCCAGCCAAGAAGCTGGTCAGCTCTAAGTCACTGTGGTTAGCAGCTAGCTTCTTATGCATTGCATGCCTTCACTTTTTCAGTCAGATTTGAATCTACTATTGATAAGACTTAAAGGGAAATGATGAAGTTAAAATTTGGTACATCTGGTAACACATACTGTGCATCCTGTATATCATCATCATCACCATTTAACATCTACCTTTTCATACTAGTATGGGTCAGATATATTTTTTTTACAGAAGAAGATATGATGCCAAGCCAAGGGTGTATACACACACACACACACACACACACACACACACACACACACACACACACACACAGCAGCATCTTTCAGTTCCCATCTACCATATCCAGTCATAAGGCTCTGGTTGTTTTGGCGGGGGGGGGGGGGGAGCTGCACGGTGGGACTAAACCTAAGGCCACATGGTTGAAAAGTTTGCTTCCTGCCTACACAGTCATGTCTGCACCTATATGGGGTTGGGGTCAGTTCAATTTTTTTCTGTCTAACCTCTTTCTTTCCCTCTCTCTTTCTGCTGATTGTTTTCAACCACCACCAGTACTACCACCGGATCTTTCTGATTTGGTGGGCGCCACTTTTTATTTAGTTTTAATTTAGTGTGTTTTCTACCGAAACACTTTAAAACTTCGTATACTTGTATATTTTGTCTTATAGAACAGAGAAAAATGTTTATACTCGAAGTTATTTCATGTTAAAAGTTGTCGTATTTCGGTAATTTCAGCCAACCACTGACGTCTATTGAGGTGAAAACAATTACCGCTGTGGAATGTAAACAAAACGTTCTAGCGGTGTAATGGAATTTTTTTCCTTGAATAAATTAGTGCCGTTGTTTGTCAACAATTATCGGGCGGTATTGTTATTTATGACATCGTTTGTGTGTTTGTACTGGTTTTAGCTTTAGGGTTTTAGGGTTAGAGTATTTTTGCCAAATACTATCAACACCTTTGACTTCGCCACCTTCCCCTCACCACCATCACCACTCTTTCACATCCCTTACTATCACCGTCATGCTTGACTGCCTCAGCTACCACCACCACCACCGCCATCCTCACCATCGCCTCCGCCTCTATCACAACTACAGCTCTTACTATTACTGTCACCCCCATCTCAACTGCCAATCTACCACTACCTTCACCTTCCCTATGCCTGCTATTACCCAGCAAGAGGAGTAGAAGTGTCATTAAATAGTGAGGGGGGGGGGAGCAAAGTGTGACACTGACACACAAAAGTTTGGTTTGGCATTTAGTATTATAGATTATATTTATGCCATATGGCCTTGTATTATATATAATGTGCTATGCATGTGCTCCTAATATTTTCTGAAGGCATACAATTTTGAGCAAAGCATTAACAATTTGATTACTATAAAAGTATGAACCTTCACTTCACTATCAACAAAGGTGTTTTTATTAGCGAGATTTTGAAGAACAATAAATTTTCTACATGCAAAACATGTTTTGAATCTGACCTCACAGATTCATAATGTAGGAGAATATAACAAATAAAACATATCAAACTAGAAAATTTTTTTTTTTTTCATAGGTTATCTTTTTTTTCCTACCTAATTTATCAAGGTTGAAAATGGATTAGCTGAAACTGTTTCATGCTTGACAATTAAGTTAAGCAGCTCTCCATTGGATTAAGCCAGATTAAATTTTAATTCTATTGTCTCAATAAATTAAGCTAATGTTATCCTTTCCAAGAAGCACATTGGAGGATTTAGAATTGTTGTAACTTACAGAGCTGTGTGTATAGCAGAGTGAATAGTTGTGCTCAACATTTTTCTCCACTTGCAGTTTTACATTTTCCTAAAAAAATTATTACAAGCACAGAATTTGTTTGTATGTATGTATGTATGTATATGTGTGTGTGGAGGAGGAAGGTCATCATCATCTTATCTTTGTCTTCTATGTTAAATGATGATGATGATGACACCCCATTCATACACCATACACACACACACACACACACACTCAAAAACTGAGATATCTGGTAAATTCCTGTACTCTAGAACGGGTTTTCAAACTATGGTCCGCGGACCACAGGGGGTCTGCAAGGACAAGACAGGGGGTCCATAGACAGCAAATACTTTTTATGGGCAATTTGATTTTATATATGTTTTTAAATCGAAATCTTTTAATTGACAATAACCCTATTTGTTAAATACTGTTAAATAAATAAATGTAAAAATATGTTATTTTAAGCAAATATTTATGTATAAATTTCATAAGCGTTTATAAGGGGGTCCCTAAGGTAAAGCCTGAAATATAAAGGGGTCCGCAAGTCAAAAAGTTTAAAAATCCCTGCTCTAGAAGACCTGTCCACCACAACAGAATTGAGATCCTAAAACCAAGATGCCACATAAAAAGCACCGAGTGCATTCTTTAAAGTGGTTGGCATCAGGAAGGGCATCTAGCAGTAGAAACCAAGCCAAAACAGACTATGGAATTGGTGCAGCCCCTCATGCTAGCATGGAAAATGGACATGAAATGTTGATAATGATATGTGTGGGTGTGTGTGTATGAATATGCACACACACATGCACACACATACATATTTGTCTCAACGTCTCATGATGGTTCTTAGATGATCTTCATTGTCATAAAGCATTGATGTTTGTTATCAATCTTCCATGTAAACATCTCACTATGTCTAGTAAGTAAAAATGTCTGGCCATGGGGCAAATATTCCCTTGCTTGGAAACAGATGAGTGAAGATGATAGGAAGGGCCTCAGCAAATTGTATCGAATTCATGCAAGCATGGAAAAGTGGACGTTAAATGATGATGGTGATTACTACTACTGCTGCTGATGATGAAAAGCTAGCTAGACCACCTTGTAGAAATGATGTACATCACATGATATTTAGTTATATATCAATCCCTCTTCTTGGCCAGTATTTATTTTATTGCCCTTTCTGAATGTTAAAAAATAAAGTTGACCTTGGCAGAATTTAAATTCAGAACAAAGGATTATAACTTAATACCACAAAGTGTTTTGTCTAGTATTCTAACAATTCTACCAGTTCATCCACTGTTTGAAGCTCAGGTTTACAAGGCAGTAGAAACTGCATGTTGTGATATTTATTACTTTTCGAAAAGTGCCTGTTGTGTAAAAGAAGTGAAACAGCCAGTCATAAATTAAAACTGAGCTGAGAACTCAGCTTTGTGGGAGCTTACCCTTTGTAGTACAGTACATGTCTCCATGTAGAGGCGCAATGGCCCAGTGGTTAGGGCAGCAGACTCGCGATCATAGGATCGCAGTTTCGATTCCCAGACCGGGCATTGTGAGTGTTTATTGAGCGAAAACACCTAAAGCTCCACAAGGCTCCGGCAGGGGATGGTGGCGAACCCTGCTGTACTCTTCTACCACAACTTTCTCTCACTCTTTTTTCCTGTTTCTGTTGTACCTGTATTTCAAAGGGCCAGCCTTGTCACACTGAATATCCCCGAGAACTATGTTAAGGGGACACGTGTCTGTGGCTTGCTCAGCCACTTGCACGTTAATTTCACGAGAAGGCTGTTCCGTTGATTGGATCGACTGGAACTCTCGACGTCGTATGCGACGGAGTGCCAACAACAACAACATGTCTCCATATACAAACATAACACTATTAGTGGGAATAGACTGGGATAGAATGAGATCCATTGCTGATTACAACTAGAAACAAGCAGGAGTAGTAGTTGAGATAGTAGTTGTAGTGGTAGTAGTAGTGGTGATGGTAACAGTAGTTGAATGAGAAAGAGATACTTTGACTGCATAACTGAAAGCTGATAACAGTTTCACATAAGTTTGTTGTTGTTATTGTTGCTACAGTCAATGTCTTGTATCAAAGAACTGTTAATAATAATAATAATAATAATAATAATAATAATAATAATAATAGAGGATGATCCTTGGCTTACCCTCCATGCAGGCAGTGCAAAAGATTGACTTAACTGGTACATCACATGTATTGAAAAGAGCGTTGTCACTGAATTTTCATCCTTTTTTCCCTTCATTTTCCTTGTTTCCTTTTTTTCCTTCTGTCTTTTTTTGCTCTGTCTCTCTTCCTCCTTTTTTTTTTGTATCACATGATTTTGTAAATGAACAATCTAGTATCTTTATTTTAATGAACTACCAATGTATACAGTGAGTTTCTTTGCCCTAGGTGTCTGGAAGATGGTCAGCAAGAAATGGAAACAAAATTGAAAGACAATAATAATAATAATAATAATAATAATAATAATACATGGAATATCTGGGGTTTTTTTTTTTTCAGAGCCATCTCAGTGGTAGATTCCTCCAGGTTGTCAACATTTGTGATCTCAATACTCCTGATTGTCTATGGTAGCTTCAGGTAAGTTACATTTTATTTAAATTCAGGAATTTCCAAATAATGAGAACTGTATATGTTTAAACAACATGTGTCATAGTAAAAACAGTACTATGGTACAAACAGACACGTGTCAATATGCAAAATAGAACATATGTTTGTTTATTTATGAGATGTAAAGCTATTGTAGTGGCTCAAGGGCCTTGAATTTTGTGCAAGGCACTTAGTAAAATTTTGATAAGAGCCATGTACTTATGTAGCTTTGCAGCTAATCAAAAGATATAATTAACCCTTTAGTATTTAAATCTGCCGTATAGGAACTTGTCACCAAAGAAAAGCACACAAAAAAAAAAAGAAAAACCAGTAGCGCTGGTAGAGAGCTCCTTCAAATACAGTTGCTATATGTGTGTCTGCCACTCCCATGTGGGCCTCTACATCCACAGCAGATGCTGCACCACCATCAACACCACAATTTTTTTGATGCAGATCCATGGTCTCCCGAGACTTGACGGATGCCTACTAATACTACTACTACTACTACTACTACTACTGAAAGATGCCTACTACTACTACTACTACTACTACTACTACTACTACTACTACTACTACTGCTACTGCTGCTGCTGCTGCTGCTACTACTACTACTACTACTACTACTTCTTCTTCTACTAGCCAACATCTACTTGTTTTATGTTCAAACTGGCCAGATCTGGCCTTTCACACCAATCCTACAGTGTCATTCTAAAAATAAACAGTTACATAAAAATCTTAAAGCTTGAAGACAATGCATGACTAATTCAAAACTATGTGAATAACTAAGCATTACATTTCAGAGATTAGTGTAAATGCTAAAGAGTTAAGCATATATGTATGTGTGTTTGTGTGTTTTAACCTTATAAATACACTTTAGAGTATAAATGTTTACAGTTACATTTAATACGTTTGTGTACATTCAACCATGGAAAGACCTTTGTTGTGGATACTGTCTTTGGAGGACAATGTGTGTGGAGATATGCCACTGTGTTATGAATGATGACATTGGACTATAGAACATGTGCTGTGGCAACATGCTTCATTGGTTATGGACACCAAATGTGAATTTTTTTTGCTCAATCTTAAGCTGCTGTAAGTTTGATAGCGGCCTCATTTTGCTGATAACTTGTAGTATATTCCCCAATTTCCATTTTACAGCAACACTGCTTTAAGACTGTGTTAAACAATGTGTATGTTGTTGGCATCCAGAAGAATTTATAAACACTGAGAGAATGTGAAATAATTCTTTCTTTGAATGGTAGATCTTGAAGCAGATAAAGCTATGAACAATGGCATGTAAATATCAGGTTAAAAATCCCTTTGGATTGAAAATGTTACGGTCTGACTGTGGGATATGGATCCACATCTCTTTTAAATGTGATAAGTATTGAGCAGACTTTGAATTTTTTTTCCAAATGGTTTTTTTAAGTCCAATATTTACTTGCTATTGTTTATAACTTTATCTGCTTCAAGATCCACCATTCCCTCACAAAAAATAATTACATGTTGTATAGTTTGGTTTATTGAATTTTTTAAAATGTTGGTGTATGTAGCAGGGATGACAATACTGGTATGTATTATGAAAGAAATTGCAGAGAGAAGAGGCATCAGATGTAATTGTTTGATTAGGGTAACCCTAGTAGAGGTAGATTTTGAGAAGATCTTGGAAAATTAAGTCTCTCTCAGGTTAGGGATAAATGGAGATGTAAGTATCCCATGGGATTTAACATTGGAAGTCATTTCCAATCCAGCTCATTTGATCTCAAAATGATTAGAGATAATAATACCATCATATTGTTGTATTTGGGGATGGTCATGTTGCCAGATTAGCCAATAAATATATAAACGGAATAATACCATCATCATTACTAATGTCCACTTTTCTATGCATGCTTGAGTTGAAAAGTATTTGTTGTGACAAATTTTACCTATGGCCAAATGCCTTTCCTGTTGCCAACTTTCACCTGTTTGCAAGTAAAGTAATATTCCTTGTGACTAGGCCTGTTTCCATAGAAGGACACAAAGGATACGGCTTGCATAGCAATGACATTTATTTACAGCTATCATGTGAAGTCAAGGCTAGCAGACAGTGACTAACACACACACAATAACACACACATGCACCCCCCCCCCCCACACACACAATGAGCTTCTTTCAGTTCCTGTCAACTAAATTGACTCATAAGGATTTGGTTGGCCCAGGGCTGTAGCAGAAGACACTTGCCCAAAGAGCCATGCAGTGGGATTGAATCCAACACTATGTTGTTGGGAAGCAAGCTCCTTACCATACAGCCAATGATGGTGTTTGTTGTACAGGCCCTATTTGACCCTTGCTGAACAGACCAATGATCATAGGCATTCTAATTATGACCCTCCTGGTTTTTTGCAGGCATAACATACCTTGAGCAACACTGTCTTGTGTATTCTTTTTTTAAGATATAAATTTAAGGGAGATTTGATTGCTATTTCTACAACCTTTAGCTACCTTATAAAGACTCCATAAAATATCCACTGCTAGAGTACATTAATTTGATGAAACTAGACTCAAATGGATTTCCTTAATCATGTATTTAAGTACATGTGTATGTTCTTATGTTTCAGTTAGATGGAATTATAACTACAAATAAGGAAATAACTCTAATGTTTTTGATATACAATAACTTAACAGACAAATTAGATAATGTAATTCTGCACAGATTGGATAATGTAACTCTAGATTCCAAATTTAAAAAATACAATAAAAAGCATATGTTCACAGCAAGAATGTCATTGATCTTAGATCTTGTTATGCCAATAGTAAATGACTGGGTACTTGACTCAATGGATCAGAAATAGATATGATGGGATCAAATGAATTGGTAAAATGCAATATAAATTTTTTCTGTAAACTGAAAGCAAGTTAAGTGAGAGTGTGTTACTCCTGCTTACTATTTCTGTCTACATGGCCAGTGCTGGTCAGAAAACTTAGCTTGTTTACTCCTAGGGCAGTCCTGGTTGAATAGATCTAGGATCAATAACATTCTTGCTGTGGCCATATGCTTTTTCCTTTTTTCCTTTTTTTAAAATTCTGAATCTAGAATTACATTATCCAATTTGTCTGTTAGTTATTGTATCTAAAAAATTAGTATCGTTTCCTTATCTGTAGTAATAATTTCATCTAATTGATACATAAGAACATACACATGTACTTAAATACTTGATTAAGGAAATCTATTTGAGTCTAGTTTCATTTTAGTGTACTCTAGCTGTGAATATTTTATCTTGAGCTCATTAAATGTAATTATATGAGTAAGGTTCCTGCTGTGACCATACACTTAGTTTTCTTTCTTTACCTAGATACAGTATATCTGAATTAAAAAATTAATTCAGATATACTGTATCTAGAATTACTTTATCCAGTTACTTTATTATTTATTTATTTAAAATGTTAGTGTGTGTGTGTTTCAGAGTATTTGGGTACTTTTTCTAGCAAGTTAAGTGACTGCATAGAGGCTCTTTTATTGGCTTGTTAGCTGCAAACTGATGACCATATATATGCAGCCAGTGACCACATACATGCAGACAGTGACCACATACATGCAGCCAGTGACCACATAAATGCAGCTAGTGACTGTGGTAGTTCAGATTGTGGTAGTCTAGTTAGTGTTTTCTCTTTGTTCCTTCTTATTGAAAGTGTCCATGTAAAGACTCAGTAGTAGTTTTATTCTCTCCTCTGTTTAGAACTGTAATCATCTGGAGACAGTTCAGTTAACCATTCTATTATTTAGCAAATTATATGATGCACAGTTCTCTCATCTACATAACTATATGCAACTATATACACCCTCATAGATCCATTAGGTAACTTTTTAATGAAGCTAATAATTTACTATTTCAGTGTCCTCCACTCAAACCAATTGCATCTGTCCAGAGGGTTGCTATTTGTCTGAAATTGAAACAAAAAGTTGCGCATGTCTTTGACTATTCACCTTTCATTTGCTCTCCAGCCAGTTTGTCATTGTTTCAGTTGTTAATGTTAAGCCATCAACTCTGCTCCATGCTGTTCTAAAGAATGTCAGCAGTCCAACTGCTAGCGAAACAGAAATATATTAATGTTTCTAAGAACCAATATATTTGGTTTCCTTATCAGTTATTTTCAATCAGTATTGCTGGAGAGTCTCGTGTGTATCTAGCCAGCTGCAAATGTAACTCAGTCTGGAAATTTTAAGCCCTGATCTCTATAACACCTCTTCTGTTGTTTATTCTGTATGTATGTGTGTGTGTGTGTGTGTGTGTGTGTGTGTGTGTGTGTAAGGAGAAAGAGAGAGAGAGAGAGAAAATGGGTGGGAGGCATGATATTTCTTAGTCGTGTGAAGAGACTATTGTGATAGCTATGCATTCAGATTCTGAACAATGCTGTAAATGTAGATGAAGTGAGTACTTGAGGTGGTGATAAGTGTGACTGAGTGGTACCAGCATGGTTGATGATGTTAGTGTGATTGTTGTTGTTGTTTTTCCTAGTGGTGGTGGTGGTGGATGGAAGTAAAACAGAACTTAGGTATACTTTGATGCTTGTCGGATAAGAATATAGGGATGAAAGCTTTGGTTTAAACTGGGTCTATTTCCGATACTTTGGTATATTGTGTTTCCGATGGTTAGAGAGAAGGTGATGTGTAGTGGTGGTGAGCATAGTAAATGGTGGTACTGGTGACTGGTAAAGCCTTATATTTTCTATTTCTCTTATTTTTCTTTCTTTTTCACCTTTATTACTACTACATCCACCACTGCCACTACAACAACAGTTATCACAATGTCTGCCACACCACAATGTCTGCCACACCACAAATAGTTCCATCCTTAAATAGTACTTATATATATCACTAATTACAGTGTTTCCCAATGTATAAAATGCACTCCTGCATAAAATGCACCCCTATTTTATTAGGATATTGTGGAAACAGCAAATTTAATGTTTCATCACATACTTATTGAAAGATATTTTGATGTAATTTCATAACGGAAAACATATTCTGTGCATGTAGGTAGGTAGGGTGCTAAAAAGTCCCCAGCTTCGAGGGTATCACAAAGGACCTGGTTGGAGGTCCAACCTTCCAAGTTCTTTTACAGGGCTTAGAAAAAAAAACTAAAGGACCGCTGCAATAAGTGTGAGAATCTTAGAAGGGGATATGTTGAATAAAATCATAACTAATCCTCCTGTATTTTCTTTTACCCAAAGTCAGGATCTTTTCAGTAACCCCTCATATATATACAATACTGTGACAGTATACTACAAGAATGTATGAAACTATAAATTTATTACAAACAAACTTTATTATGGGAGTACTATATTTTGACTTCATCTTTTTTCTGTTAAACAGTATAGTTGTTTATATTTTGGTCGAAAGAATTGTTTGTTACATGATGTAAAGTCATATTTCTAGTGATGTTTTTTGTGTGACTGTGATCAGTCACCAAGGTGCATGCCACCACTGTAGTTTTGTTGTCATCCACTCATAGCAAGTAGCTGACAAGTGGATGGAAGTTTAATATTCCTCTCACCTTTTTAGGAGAACTTTTCACTTAAGATAATTAAAAATATTAAACGTAGCTGTGTGGTAAGAAATTTGATTCCCAACCACATGGTTCCAAGTTCAGTCCTATTGCATGGCACCTTGGTCAGGTGTCTTTTATCATAGCCTCAGGCCAATCAAAGCATTGTGAATGGATTTGGTTGATGGAAACTGAAAAAAGCTCATCATGTATCTATCTGTGTGTTTGTGTCCATCTCCTGGTGGGGACAACCAATGTTGATGTGTTTATGTCCCCATAACTTAGCAGTTTAACAAAAGAGACTGATAGAATAAATATTAGGCTTAAAAAATAGTCCTGGGGTCAATTTGTTTGACTAACACTCTTCAAGGCAGTACCTCAACATTGCTGCAGTCAAATGACTGAAACAAATAAAAGATTAAAGATAAAAGGTGTGGCTGTGTGGTAATAAGTTTGCTTCCCAGCCATGTAGTTCCGGGTTCAATCCCATTGTGCGACACTTTGGGCAAGTGTCTTCTGTTATAGCCTCAGGCCTACTAAAGCCTTGTGAGTGGATTTGGCAAATGGAAACTAAAAGAAGCCTGTTGTGTATATCTGTATGTGTGTATGTGTCTGTCCTCCAGCACTATTTGACAACCAGTGTTGGTGTGTTTACATCCCCATAACTTAGCTGTTTGGTGAAAGTGACTGATGGGAGAAGTACCTGGCTTAAAAAAATTTAAAAACCGCTGGGATCGATTCATTTGACTAAAGTTCATGAATGCAGTGCCCCAGCATGGCCACAATCTAATGACTGGTACAAATAAAAGATAAAAGAGAAGTGACATAGTCATTAACCCTTCAGCATTTAAACAGGCCATATCTGGTCCAAATATTCTACCTGTTTTGTGTTCAAACTGGTGAGATCCAGCCTCTTACACCTATGCTGCAATATCATTCAAAACATAAACAATTACATCCTCAAAATCTCAGACATAATACAGGATTAATTTTATAAAATGTAAATATATAAATATTATAATTGACAAAGTAATCTGAATGCTAAAGAGTTAAATAATGCAAGGCATATATCAGGTATGGGTTATGTATGCTGAAGAAGGCAATGTAATATGATATGACTTCCCCTCTTAACTGCTTATGTACCAAAAGAAATTTTTCGTAAGTTGGTGTTAAAGGTCTTTGACAATTTGGCTTGTTACAATATTATATTATTCGTAGCAATTATTGTGCCTAGGGACTTATGCTCATTCAGATCCCTAGCCTGTGGTGTCTTCTCTCATCTGTTGTTGTTGTTGTTACTCCATCGCTTACGATGACGAGGGTTCCAGTTGATCCGATCAACGGAACAGCCTGTTCGTGAAATTAATGTGCAAGTGGCTGAGCACTCCACAGACACGTGTACCCTTAACGTAGTTCTCGGGGATATTCAGCGTGACACAGTGTGACAAGGCTGACCCTTTGAATTACAGGCACAACAGAAACAGGAAGTAAGAGTGAGAGAAAGTTGTGGTGGAAGAGTACAGCAGGGTTCACCACCATCCCCTGCCGGAGCCTCGTGGAGCTTTAGGTGTTTTCGCTCAATAAACACTCACAACGCCCGGTCTGGGAATCGAAACTGCGATCCTATGACCGCGAGACTGCTGCCCTGACCACTGGGCCATTGTGTCGCCACACTCTTATCTGTATCATGGCTGCATTAGACACAGGACAAATGATATGTCTTGAATACTGATAAATATAGTAATCTAGTCAGCTTAGCTCTGGTGCCAGGCCCCAAGGTCACCCACTGCCCCATTATAAGGACACTCTATAGACTAGCTTGAGAATCTGCAAGAGAAACCTGAAGACATGGGAATAGAGCTTAGTGTAGAAGTTATTGCTACCAAGGCATCTCTGATGTTTTGTGCCTGCAGAGAAGAAACATGTAGTGGTACATGTGATACATTCTCATTTGTCTGATTTTAAGGTAAGTGCCTGTTTGTTGCATACATTTTTATCTGACATTATAAATATTCTCAAGATGGCAACCTGGCAGAATCGTATATCAGACAAAATACTTAATGGCATTTCTTCTCTTTCAACTCCTTACATTCTGAGTTCAAATCTCTTTGATGTTGACCTTGTTTTTCATCCTTTCAGGATTGATAAAATAAATACGAGTTGAACACTGGGGTCAATGTAATTGACTTGTCCCACCCACTAAAATTACTGACCATGCGCCAAAATTTGAAACCATTATCTGTTTCTTAGATTTCTCCCTTCACCCCCTACCCCAGTCCTCTATTTAATGTTTCCGAATGAAAGTTGCTTCCCCAAGAAGCACAATGATATTGTAGCACTTCATTATAGTCAATCCTTTGCCAACATAGAAGGGTGGGATGTGAGAATGGGTTGGAGCAATATAATAAAATTCCTTCACTCGCACTTTTTTGGCAAATGATCTGATCATCATCATCATCATCATCGTTTAACGTCCGCTTTCCATGCTAGCATGGGTTGGACGATTTGACTGAGGACTGGTGAAACCGGATGGCAACACCAGGCTCCAGTCTGATTTGGCAGAGTTTCTACAGCTGGATGCCCTTCCTAACGCCAACCACTCAGAGAGTGTAGTGGGTGCTTTTACGTGTCACCCGCACGAAAACGGCCACGCTCGAAATGGTGTCTTTTATGTGCCACCCGCACAAGCCAGTCCAGGGGCACTGGCAACGATCTCGCTCGAAAATCCTACAGGAGCCAGTCAGGCGGTACTGGCAACGGCCACGCTCAAAATGGTGCATCTCATGTGCCACCCGCACAAGAACCAGTCCAGGGGCACTGGCAACGATCTTACTTGGCTTGCCGGGTCTTCTCACGCACAGCCCATTTCCAAAGGTCTCGGTCCGTAGTCAGTAATAGTATTTTAGAATTTAAAAAATTGCATTGTGATAGTCATATTAGCCATCAAGACATTATCTTTGCTGTTATAGTCACCATGGTTGTTGTTGTTGTTGTTGTTGTTGTTGTTGTTTAGCCATAGGGTAGCTCTGATCCAGTAGATCAATAATAATCAAAAGTGCTCCATTTATGAACATCACACTCTTTGTTATCATACATATTGCATGGTTGTTAGTTAGCACTCCGTCGATTACGACGTCGAGGGTTCCAGTTGATCCCATCAACGGAACAGCCTGCTTGTGAAATTAACGTGCAAGTGGCTGAGCACTCCACAGACACGTGTACCCTTAACATAGTTCTCGGGGATATTCAGCATGACACAGTGTGACAAGGCTGACCCTTTGAATTACAGGTATAACAGAAACAGGAAGTATGAGTGAGAGAAAGTTGTGGTGAAAGAGTACAGCAGGGTTCGCCACCATCCCCTGCCGGAGCCTCATGAAGCTTTAGGTGTTTTCGCTCAATAAACACTCACAATGCCCGGTCTAGGAATCGAAACCATGATCCTATGACCGCGAGTCTGCTGCCCTAACCACTGGGCCATTGCGCCTCCACATATTGCATGGAAGACTACACTATTTAATGCGTCCTTCCTTTATTTTACTAAGACAAGATGTGTGATTTGAAGGAAATCAAGTGGCTATTTCTAATAAGTTGAGCAATCACATAAAGACTATCTCATATAGGTTTACTTCTGTTTTATTATCATTTTTTCCCTCCGACTTTTTATGTTCTGAGTTCAAATTCCACCCATGCAAATTTTGCCTTTCGTCCTTTTGGGGTCAATGTAATAAAACACCAGCCAAACACTGGGGTTGATGTAATCAGCTTGACTGTCCTCTCAAAAATTGCTGTGTTATGCCAAAATTAGAAAGAATTACATTGTTGTTGTTGTTGCTGTTCAATAGTTTCGGGTAAATTTCTACTGCATCCTACTTGGTGTACTTCTGCATTCCTGAGGTGTACAACTTTGTGTGTTTTTGTTTTTGTTATGGGTTTTGGTTTGAGTCTTTTATTGTACTTGTTTTTGTATTGTGTGTTGTATGAGTAATGCTAGTTGTGTTCTTCTGTTGGGTATCCATCCTATAGAGTGCATGTTGTGGAGGTTGTTTATTTTATTAGCTGCTTATTGTAAAGAGTGTGTCTTGTATGGGTAGATTATTTTATTTGGGTTGTACTGTTGAATTGATAGTGTCTTGTGTAGGATGTAGGCTTTTCCTCGTAGGGTTAGTTTTTGGATAGTGTGTAATGTTGTGGATCCAGGTATGGCTTCTATGTTTTTCTTTATACATTTTTTTGTCATATTCAATACTCCAATTATTACAGGGAATCGTATTTGTGACTTTACGATTGTGGGTCGAATGCCCCTAACCACTGAGCCACACACCTTCACTCTCCTAAACATAGAGAAAAGGAGTGAAGCAAGAGAGACAGAAAAAGAAATCCTCAGTCATTTACAGTGACAATTAGACTGAAATATGATCGATCTTTTCTAGCTTCTTTATACTTTTAACAATGAAGAAGAGGGAAAGAGATTGGGGCTGATGCAGATTCGCACCTCTCCTTGAAAAATGCATTTAAAAAAAAAAAATTTTTTTCGGATTCCTATGTTTCAGATGTCAGAGATTACAAATATGCAAAAAAAAGATCTTTTTAATTTCACCCCTAAATTAAAATTTTTGATTTTGTTTTTGCCTACTCATAATCTCCGACATCTAAAACGTAGGAATCCCAAAAACTTTTTTGAAGAAAATGCATTTTTCAAGGAGAGATGTGAAACTGCATTAGCTCAATGGCGTTTAGTAATGAATGAATAGAAGGAAAGTCTTTTAGATGTTTACATTTTTTTCTGGGAGTTATAGAACGATTGACTGTTAGTTCTCTCTTCTTTCTCCCAACCCTGGTACTTATTCGCTTTCCTTCATAGTTCTTCATGTCTTTTAGTGGTGGGGGGAGACCATGTTTTTTTTTTTTTTCAGGCACATTTAACATTCTCTCTACAAACTACCTTTTTTTTTTTCAAACAAAAACTAATACAACTTTCAAACAGAATATAGCTGTGAAAAAGAGCCCAGAAAAAATGATAATACCCTCTTACTTAATGAGTGGGAGAGAAAAGTTACCAACAGGTGGTGGTTTCTTCTTCTTCTCCTCCTCCTCCTCTTCCTCCTCTTCCTCCTCCTCCTTCTTCAGTGTGTTGGAATATATGCTTTAGTATTTCCTTTCACCCTTTTCATTCATTTTCAACTCCATCTTTCATTCATTCAGGGTTAGTAAATAAAAGTATTAGTCAAGTACTGGGTTCAATGGTATTCACTAATCCCTCCTCTTAAAATTGCTGGTCTTGTGCTAAATTTTGAAACCATTATTATTAAGGTAGCAAGCTGGCAGAGTTGTTTGCACACCCGGCAAAATGATTAGGGGCATTTCATCTGTCTCTATGTTCTGAGTTCAAATTCTGTCATGGTCAACTTGGCCTTTCATACTTTTGAGGTTAATAAAATAAGTACCAGTTGAGCACTGGGATTGATGTGATTAATTTAACCTTCCCCTGAAATTGCTGGCCTTGTGCAAAAATTTAAAATCATCATCATTATTATTATTATTATTATTAAGGCAATGAGCTGGTAGAATCTTTATCATGCCAAGCAAAATGCTTAGCGCATTTCTTCCATTTTTACATTCTAGGTTCAAATTCTGCCATGGTCAATTTTGCTTTACATGCCTTTCAGGGTCAATAAAATATGTACCAGTCAAACACTGAGGAATTGCTGGCTTTGTACCAAAATTTGAAATTATCATTATTTATTATTATTATTAATATTATTCTTATTATATATATAATTGAGGAAGTCTTCATGTGTCTATGGCCTGGTCATTGCTATCCCACTTCACTGTATCTTATGTATTGAAAATAAATGCTAAATTAATGATGACGATTATAGAATTTAAGTACCCACTAGAGTGCACAGTTTGGCATTGATAGAGATTAACAGTCTACAAGCTGATGCACCAGTTATAACTATCTAACTCTGCTGTCTACTTTTTATAAAGAGCACAGCCATTATCATGTTTTATCACCTTCTGCAAACTTAATCAGAGAGGAACCAGTGTAGGGAAGTGCAGAAAGGGAGGGTGGGGGGTATATTCTTTTTTTTTCCCCATTCTTCCCTCAACATAGCATTGGAGTCAAGGGAAACAAACAAAAAAATTTACTTTCTACACTGGTGGGGTGGGGAGAGAAGAGGAATCTTTACCATTTTTATTTTTCTCCTCTGCCTGTTGCCACCAATCTGCCATATGTACATACATACATAGATACATATATATATTTCTATCCTTTCAGTTACTCTTACCCTCCTATTTCATTGCCTTTACATGAACTTGTGTGTGTCATTTGCTCAGTGAACACACACACACACACACACACACGCACACACACACATACACACACAGAGAGGTGTATCCATAAATATACTTGTGTGTGTGTGTTTATTAACATACACACACACACACACACAGAATATATATATATATAGAGTGCATGTGTATATATATATGTGTGTCTGTATATGCATGTGTGTGTAAAGAGAGCAGTAACCTACTCCCCCCACCCCACAGTTTGTAGTAATACTGCTTCATATTTTAGAGATTTTTTTTGTTATATTAGTTTGTGTGTGTGTGTCTCTGTATATGGGCATACACACATGACTATAAACAAATACACACAGAGGCATGTACACACTTATTTGCCAGCATGCATGTGTCTCATTTTCTCTCCATGTTCTTTTTTCATTCATGCTGTTTTGTTTTCCATTTCCATCATTCTCCTCCAGACTCTCCATTTGTTTCTTTATTTCTATCTCACCCTATTTCTGTCCCTCTCTCTCTCTCTCTCTCTTTCTCTCTCTCTCTCTCTCTCTCTCTCTCTCTCTCTCTCTCTCTCATGCCCCTCTCTCTGGGAAACTTTCTGCAACGACTCTTGTGAAAGATTATTATATATAAAATTTGATTATTATATATAATCAAATTTTAAATATTTGTCTTCCTTTAGTGGACAGTTATTACAAGGGAGATAATCATTTCTTCATAATATTTGGTGGGATTAGAATCCTTAATTTGAAATTAAGGAATTATAAGGTAAAAGGTGCACAGAATTCATCTATTTAATTTTTTTTTTTTTGTTTATCTATTATAAAGTTCTTAAAATTTTATGTCAGTAGTAATCATGTATTGCCCTATTTCATTCTTTTTTAGAATTTGCCAGCATGATATGATTTCTTATAGATTGAAAGTAATTACAATGTGGAAGAAATTCATGAAACATGCTTTTCTTTTTTATTTTTCCTTCTTCATAGAGCTTTAGTAGTTTGGTAATCAAGGGAAGAGAGAGAGAGAGAGAGAGAGAGAGAGAGAAATTCCTTAGTGTCTTACTGGTTAACTGCTTTCAAGGGATTGTACTTTGTGAATGTGTCTTAAAGTGATCAATGATTTCAGTTGAATTTTAGGTAGCCAGAAACGGTATGAAGCACATCATGTGTGCGCATGTGTGTGTGTGTGTTTCATTTTCACTGATTTTAGGCACCAAAGGATGGAAACAATAACATGAAGAAAACTGAAAAGTTAGTGCTCTTTGAATGAAATAGCTTATGATATATTTTCTGTACTGAATTACAAATACTCTCTTGTCACTGTTGCTATTAGAAATGCAGTGAATGAAAGTAAGATTGGTTCCTTGGAAACTTGTAACCAATAACACTGTTGTTCACCATTTGTGATATAGAATTGATGAATTAAAGTTAAGTGCCCCCCCCCCCCCTCCATGATAGCTGTAAATGAGCATTACCATCATGCAAGTACTGTCTTTAATTTCCAAACTTTTGTGAAAACATGTTTGGCTAGGAGGAAATTGAAAACAGAAGAGGGTTCGCAACAGGTAGGTCATTTAATCATAAAACATGTCTTGATGAATTACATCCACTGCATGCAGGCAAGGAAAAGTGGCTGTTATGATGATGATGTTGAAGTCATCCTGGTGCAAGCAGACATATGATGTGCCATCTTGGTTTTCTTTTGGCCCTCTCTGTTCTCTTCTATAGAGCTGAAATGAAGCCCCTCTCTGAGATTCTGGCAAAGAGGATTGACGGCTTTAATAGCAGAGATCTGAAAACTATCAAGAGCATCAGATGGTACCATTATGTGTCCAACAAAGAACTGTGTGCATGCACACATTGGCCCACATCCTCCCTTCTCATAGCTATCCATCGCATGCACTGGTATGGCCATGTCCTCTATCTTCCACTAGATCATCCTACCAGGGCTTTACTCTCATTTGGTGTAGTAGTTGTGGATTGGAAGAAGCCCCATGGTAGGCCCCACACCAGATGACCAGACATGATTGGGGAAGATCTCCAAAGGCTTAACATCACCTTGGAGGATGCAGAGGAGCTGGCACAGGACTGCCAATGATGGAGAGCACTGGTGGACCTGTTCGACTTTACATATGATGACATCTCAGAGACAACTAACCTGGGCTGACCCCAGTCCCATCAAGCAAGAGCATGAAGCAAGAAAGCAAGCAAGGTGTATCTATGACTACCTTTTCCAATATGCAGTAAGATGTAGTTTGAGGTAGATTTGACTGCTATTTTAGGTACGTTGAGCTCCTTATATTTGTCATTTGTAATTCATAGTGACCAGGGTTCCTACATAGGTTGTCTTCCCAGTGGCTTTCTCAATCTTGTCAACTCTAGGCTGGTCTCCTGATTATTGATGCAAGTTAGCTAGCTTACACAGAAAGTAGATATTCAGAGAAAGAGAAGAAAGAGTGGTAGAGTGATAAATTGTGTATAGGTGTGGCTGTGTGATTAAGAAACCGGCTTCCCAACTGTGTGGTTTTGAGTTCAGTCTTAATGCATGTCCCTTGGTCAAGTCTTTTACTATAGCCTTGGGCTGACCAAAGTTTTGTGAATGGATTTATGACATGCAAACTGAAAGAAGCCTGTTATATATGTGTGTTTGTGTGTACACTTGTTTTGACATTTACATGATGGCTATAAATGAGCATCACTATGATTTAAGTGATACTGTTTGCTTCTAATCTTCTGCAAAAAAACATGTATGTTACCTTGTTTGGAAATGGGCGAGGATTGGTGACAAGAAAGGCATCTGACTGTTATATCCGATTATTATTATATCAGCTTTGAATGATATTCAAAGCTGATATCTTCAATTGTTTTTAAAGTAATGAGATTTTGTACAATTTATGAAATAAAAGATTATTATAACAATTTAATAATTGCCTGCAATTAACTAATATGTCAACAAAACATACATGCTTGATAAAAGAAATGAATTACTCAGTAAGTATTTGAATAATGGTTTCAAATTTTGGTACCAGGCCAGCAGTTCTGTAGTGAGGGTTTAGTTAATTATATCAACCTCAGTACTTGTCTGGTACTTTATTTTATTGACCCTGAAAGGATGAAAGGCAAAGTTGACTTCAGTTGAATTTGAATTCAGAATATAATTGGTTGGAAGAAGTACTGCAAGGCATTTTTGGGGCATGCCAATGATGCTGCCAGCTTGCTGCCTTAAGCACTTGAATAATGGAATTCTTTTTTACTGGTTGCAGCTAATTGGCTGTGTCCATTATTGAGCACTACATTGAGAAAGAGTTTCAAGTTACCACTTTTTTATTTTCAATTAATTTTCTCATAAGAAACATAAGAATGTCTAAGTCTTGAAATAAATATAAAGTATTTCAGATTGGGATAGTTTCTCATCCTCCCCAATACCAAAGTATATCTGTTTATTAAATATTCCATCTATTTAGTGACCCAGTTAGGAGTGACATTCATAAAATTCTTTCTCTCAATGTGCTAATGACTATCAGTCATTTGATCTTATTTATCTTTGTCTAAGATGCAAATGACATTATTCTGTGTGAACAGTAGCACACAAAGTTACAACAGCAAATTGGCAGAATCACCAAAACATTGGATAGTATTTTGTTCTGACTCTTTGCAATCTGAGTTCAAATCCCACCAAGGTCAACCTTGCCTTTTGTCCTTTCAGAGTTGATATGAAGTACCAAATAGGAGGTAGTGGATTTGTAGAACTGTTAGAGGGTAGGGCAACTTATTCCAGCTCTTTGCATTCTGGTAGCAACACCTGTGACGCCACTGGTGTGCCAAACTGTATCTGCTCATGTCAGCAGCCTTTGATCTGGAGGCTAGTTCTCTCCGCTTCTTCTGCAACACGACATAACTTATCCTGTACAGGTTGCTGCTTGTGGGAGAGAAGACTGATGTCGTCTGCGTAGTCCAAGTCTTCCAACTGTTTATTGAAGATCTGGATCATGCATTGTTTATTTTAGAATGACATTGTAAGGTAAGTGTGAGAGGTTGGATCTGATAAATTTGAACATAAAGCAGATAGAGAATTTGGGCCAGATAAGGCCTGCTTAAATGCTAAAGAGTTAAACTGGTCATATCTTGTTCAAATATTCTACCTGTTTTATGTTCAAACTTGCCAAATCTAGCCTTTCTCACCACTCAGTCTGAATATAAACAATCACATCATTGAAATCGCAAAGCTATGATATAATGCATGATTAATTTGAAACATGAATTAATATGCATTACATTTGACAGTAATCTGGACGATAAAGGGTTAATTTATCATATTGGTTTTTTTCACGTTGTTGTTCTACTTTCTCATTTTCAGGTCATTGAATCTGGAGCAGGAAAATCGAGAAAAAGAGAAGGATAAAACAAATTACAATGGTTTTTCTGGAGAAAATGATGGAAGTAGGTGTATTTTGCTGTTTATTTTGCTTTCAGTGAATGTATTTATTGTACATGCAAATACACATGCACTCATATTTCAATACATAGATACACATACTCACTCTCACACATATAGATACTCCCAAGAAAAGGCATACATATGCAAGCTCACAGATACTCACACATGCATATATACAAGCAAACACATACGTGTGTATGTAAATGTGTATGTGTGTACCTATTTCCTTCTGTTTGTTGTTTGTGTGTGTTTGCATGGGTCTACATAGGTTCATGTTTGCATACATGTATGTGTATTTGCGTGTGCATGCATATGTGTTTGTGTATTTGTATGTGTGTTTCCATGGTGACACTGAACAAATTAGTGTAGTTTGTGACTTAGTTAAATGTATTCTTTCACTTTCATCTCTCAAATGTATATTAATAGCCCTTACAAGAGCAACTAGAACTGATGGGGGTTACCCTATAGTCAGTCTTAGCATGAGCAATGTGTACCAGACTGTTCTTTAATTTTGTGTTTTTCCAGTTCAGTTTGTAAATGTTGTTAAACTTAATTAGATTAATAGATTATCTGACTTTAGTTAAAACCATAAATTGTATGTTGGCTTGCAATTTATTTCAAGTGTGTAGTAATTCAACAAAGACTAAGTGTATATAATGATGCAATAGAGAATGGTTGATGCTATGATCTGATTAAGATTATGTGTGTATAATGATCCAACAGCTACTAGATGTGTGTACATTGAGCCTATAGAGACCTGGTGTATAAAAAGTTATCCACATGAGGTGTGTGTGAATAGTTATCCACTAGAGATTAGGTGTGTGTGTGTGTGTGTGTGTGTGTGTATGTATGTAATGATCCTGTAAAGGCCAGGTGTTTGCATGCAGTGATCCAAGAAGGACTAGTTTGTATAGTATCCAGTAAAGAGCAAGTATGATTTATTAGAGACTACATGCATGTATAATTAACCAACAGTGACAAAGTGCATGTTATAATCTAGTGGATACCAGGTGTGTGTGGTGTCAAATAGATATCGAATGTATGTTAGTATTCAAGTAGATATCAGGTGTGCATTGTGATCAAGTAGATATCATGTGTGCATGATGATCAAGTAGATACAAGTGAGTCTCGTGATGAAGTAGATATCATAGTGATCAAATTGATATTAGGTCTGTGTAATGTTCATGTAGATATCAAGTGTATGTAAGGATCAAGTAGTGTGTGTGTGTGTAGTGATCAATAGATATCAGATGTGTGGTGTGGTAGAGACCAGCATGTACAGTGGCTGTTTCTAATAGCAACAATGTCAAAAATTTGAACACTTGCCACAGCACATCATTGCTCACATTTAGCTTTTATGATTTCTAACAAGTACAGGCCTAACTTCAATGAAAATTTGGATTTTTTTTTTTAATCAATCAGGTAGGGAACATAATACCTGTAACGGGTTACATACCCATGTTTTAGAAGTGAAGGGACATACACTGCATATGCCGGTGTATAAGATGTGCTTCTTATATTCTTAAATGTAACAAAAAAAAAAAAATGCCATATGTCTAATGTGATTGTATCATTGATGGGATACCGAGTATATGATGGAAGATACTGAGTATATGATACAAAATATACTTGTATAGTAGAGATGTATCTTATGCAGGAGTGTATCTTATATGCTGGCAAATATGATACTACATTTATTCACTTGTCATTTCCAAAGATGATAAAAAGTAAACCATAATAATAATGATGAGTAACCTATGGGAATTCTATGTTTTATAAATGTACTTGCTTTGATGCATAAATTTATAAATCATAAAAAATATTGTTTTATTATGCTGACGATTTTTGATTGTCTTCAACTTGTTCCATTGCTAATGTTGTTTAAATTGTAACACTCATACACATCATGACAAATAATAATATTATAGATGGTGGTGTTGATGGTGTTGCTGTCATTGTCACTTATGAAACATTTTTGTAAAGCAGAATTTGTGGGGTCAGTTGGCTTATCAGACAGGTATCATCCCCTGGATGGGGGGATAGCCTGAACAGTGATTCACAGTATTCTTTGGAATACAAAGCAACTGATGAATGAAAGCATCAAAGAAAGAGAAATTTGTTGTACTGGCACCCTCTTGATAATGTGAGGAATAATTGAGGTGGTAGTGGTGTTGTTGTTGAGAGGGAGCAACAGTCAAACCAGATTTCAGAGGCCTGGGTGTGTATTAAGCACAGGTATGGGCCATGTGCATCTGCCTTTCTACTTGGCTGTTCCTGAATGTATCAACATTGATTCAGGAAGTGGCAGGCAAACTTCAACACAGCTGTTCTACATATCAACTATCATCATCATCACCACCATCTTCACCACGACCACCACCTCCATCATCACCACCACCTCCATCATCACTACCACCACTGCCACCACCACCATCATCATCAGTGTTGGTGATATTTCAAAGATTAAGTTAAAGATAATTTAAGAAGACGGAAAGACATTCAGTGAGGATAAAAAAATTAAAAAATTGATGTTATAATGAGGTTTAATAGCTAATAATATTTTCTGCTTTTAGTCTTGTATTGAAATAAGCTACTCTCAATTGTTAGTGTAGATTTGCATTGATAACTGTCTGTGTTGATCCAAACAATTTCAATAGCTCTCAGCATTGTTTTAACATTTCAAAAAGGAGAACAAGTTTAAACTTGTACAGAGAAATTGCCTTAAACTATGACTCATATTGGTCATGTAACAGTAGTAATGTTTCGGTTGATGTTATGTAACTGAACATCTAGTAAATTCATTGTGGATAATTACATTGCGGTAAATATATCACCTGTGATTTCATTGCAAGCTAATTATATTGCATGCCAAAAACATTGTCAGTAAATTCATCGTCATACTTTTTATCAGTGCAATAAATTACATCACTAGACATTTTTGTTTTTAAAGTTTTTATTTGCATGCTAAATATATTTAAAGGTTTTATTTGTGCTCTAAATACGTTTCATTAATAATGAGAAAATAAAATTCAAATACAAGAAAAAAAGCGACAAAAAAAAGCAAATCAGAGTTGCTTTTAAAAACAGCGTCACAAAATACAAATGGATCCAGTAAAATAACACAATTATAAATTAGAGGAAAAAACATTTTAAAAAGCCAAATAATGAGCACTGCTTGCTTACTTTAGCTCATTGCTCCCAATTGAGCCTTGGCCATCAGTGACTTTTCTTCACTGTTCTTGACTCTAGACTGTCTTTTCCACTTCTCCCCCATTGGATTCTTGCTTCTCCTCCCGGGGCTTGTTGGTTTTGAATCTTCATTGATGCGTCTGTAACTTTGCTTTTTTTGTAAGTAGGGTGTTGGCCCTAAGCAAACCTGTCTTTACATCTGGAAAGAAGTGGTTCACATGAGGTAGTATCAAAAGGTTCCCGGACTAGTTATGTTTAATAGAAAATAACTTATTTACCTAAGTGTTTATATCATCTCCTTCAAAATTGTCACCTTGTGCAGCAATATACTGGATCCAGCATTCCTGCCACATTTGGAATCTTGCTTGGAAGTCATTTTCTGTAAGCAAGTTGAGGGCTTTCTGCGATTTGCTCTGGATCTTGACAATGGTGTTAAAATGGCAACCTTTGAGCTGCATTTTTATCTTGGGGAAGAGATGGAAGGTGGTGACTAGGGCAGGTATGGAAGTGAGATCATGTTGGTTTTGGCAAGAAACTCATGAGTGACGAGAGCTTGGTGACAGGGTGCATTGTCATTGTGAAGAATCCACTTCTTTGTGCTCCACAAATGCTGCCGTTGAATGTCCTCCCTCAAATGTTTCAAAATGTCGTAGTAGGACTCTTGATTGATGGCCTGGCCCTCGGGGATGAATTCTTGATGCACAATACCACATTTCCAGGAGTGATGCTCATGACAGGTCTTGCAGATTATCCATCTTCTTTGAAAAGTCGCTCATCTTCCACTTTTGAAGCACCCGTGCCACTTGAAACATTGCGTACAACCCATTGCTTCATTACTGTAAGCTTGCCAAATCATGCTCAATGTCTCTGTGGCAGACTTCCCAAGTTTAATGTGAAATTTCACATTGGCTCTTTGTTCCTGTCCATGATAAAATTGCAGACTACAGCATACAGATGATCACAAAAACACAAATTTCACAACTTGCAAAGTAAACACAGTGATGTCACTCAGCACACAGTCTCATGAGGGTCACTGCTAGCTATCACTGTGCATGCAACCATGTGCTGTCATCTGTTGATATGCTACAGAACTAGTCTGGGAACTTTTTGATACCGCCTTGTATTAGTCTGGCCTCTATCGTTTGACTGGTCTAGCATGGGAGACCCTACCAGAAGCTTGTGGTCTACCAGTATAACTCAGAGTCATTGAGGCAACGAAGCCACCACATCACAACAAAGACTGAAACTAGAGGTGGAAAAACATAATGGGCAATGCCTTTTAAATAATCAATGTTTTGTTTTTTTGATATTCACTGACAGTATATTGAATTCTCAATGCACTACCTATATATATCATTTTGTGGTGCGACATTTCTGTTCCAGTAATATTTTGTTTGATTTATCACTTCATTTCTTGATTGTTCTTTCTTGTGGTTTTTAAAAATTTCTCGATTGTAGGATGGAAATTTTTTTGTTAATTTCTTTTTTATTGTTAATGAAAATGTAAAGTATCTGCTCTGTGAATATAACTTTTTAATTAATATCTAGTGATATATTTGGCATGAAGATGAACTTATCAATGATATATTGGCTCATAATATAATTGCCTTGTTGTGAAACTGTCAGTTGATGAAGATACAAGTAATGTATTTACCATACTGTAATTAACAGTAATGAATTTATCATGATGAATTAGGTGTGAACCCATGTAGCAGTTGCATTGTGGTTGCTGTCTGAAGCCATGTTGCTGTGAGTGATGCCATGTAATAGCATTGTTATGGTTGATATCAAGTAGCCATGTTGTTGTTGTTGATGTCTATAGAAATGGTATCATAGCTTATGTAATCTATTGCAGACATGGCTGTGTGGAGCTCATTTTACAACCACATGGCTTTGGGTTCAGTTCCACTGTACAACACCTTGGGCAAGTATCTTCTACTATAGCCCCAGATTGTGAGTGAATTGGGTGGATGGAAACTGTATGCAAGCCTCTGTGTGTGTGTGTGTGTGTGTGTGTGTGCGTCACTGCCAGGGGTCATAACAGGGCACTTGCATGTGGTTGCTCCATTTGCTAAAAGTAGCACCTGTATTTCCTTCTACTACTAAAAAATGGAAGGTCATGACTAGAAAGTCTTTGAACATAGGTCTGCTCTGTTCATACTGATCTGGAATTCAATAACAGCAGCTGTTGTGATACATGAACCATACCACTGTTTTGTTGCTCAGCAAATGGTTATGGGGATAGGGGAAATTTTTTTAAACATTTAAACTGGCCATATATGGCGCATTTTACCCAGTTTATGTTCGAACCAACCAAATCCTGCCTCTGACACTTACCCTACAATGTCAGTCTAAAACATAAATAATCAGCTCATTGAATTCTTGAAGCTACAAAAAATGCATCATCATCATCACCATCATCTTTTAATGTCTGTTTTCCATGTTGGTATGGGTTTGATGGTTTGATGCCAAGCTCTTCAGTCTGTTTCAGCATAGTTTCTACAGCTGGATGCCCTTCTTAACACCAAACACCTTACAGGGTACTTTTTACTTAGCACCCACAGCAATGAGGTTACCAAATAATATACAAGACATGACTCCTTGGCTGAGGTGGTAGAGGAATAGTATTGAGGAAGGTGGCTTTGTGCCTGATGAGAGGTTAGAGTAATGGGAATATATAAGGATTAAATTTGATAGAGTAATCTGAATGCTAAAGAGTTAAACCAATCCCATCCTTTGGGAATTTAAACATATATTAACAATGAAATGATCACCTAGATTATAGTTGTAACTGTGATGCTGCATTATTGATGATTTTAGAGCAGTGAATGACAGAATTAGTAAAACAGCAAACTTAAGTACTTGTGGTATTTAGTTACTTATTCCCCTTTACATTTTGAGCTCAAACCATGCTGAGATCAACTTTGCCTTTCATCATTCAAGAATCAATAAAATAAGCACCATTTAAATATGAGTTAATCTGATTAATATATTCCCACCACCCCTAGAATGTGCCCTTGTGCTCATTTTACAATTCATTGTTTATAATATTATGACAAGCATTCATCATCATCGTCATTTAACATCCGCTTTTCATGCTAGCATGGGTTGGACGATTTGACTGAGGACTGGTGGACCAGGTGGCTGCACCAGGCTCCAATCTGATTTGGCAGAGTTTCTACAGCTGGATGCCCTTCCTAACGCCAACCACTCCGAGAGTGTAGTGGGTGCTTTTATGTGCCACCGGCACGAAGACCAGTCAGGCGGTACTGGCAATGGCCACGCTCGAAATGGTGTATTTTACATGCCACCTGCACAGGAGCCAGTCCAGCGGTACTGGCAATGATCTCACTCGAATGTCTTTTCACGTGCCACTGGCACAAGTGCCAGGAAGGCAACGTTGGTAACGATCACGCTCAAATAGTGCTATTTACGTGCCACCGGCATGGAAGCCAGACTGCTGGTGCTCTGGCAACGATCATATATTTTTATCAATATTTAGCAGAAGCAACAGAGTGACTCAAGGTCCGAGAGTTTTGTGTTTTAGCACCTATCAAATTTATCAAAAAGTTTGGTAAGTGCTGAACACACAAGACTCTCGGACCTTGAGTCACTTTGTTGCTTCTGCTAAATATTAATAATAATATACATATACTCATATTCTGAGTTCTATTTTTCCTGTTTGCATCACTATATATATATATAAGTAAGATCCAAGGACCAAGGTGTGTGAAGTTAGTAAGCTTTGAGCAATCTGTAGAAGGTATAAAAAACAACTTTCAGGAACAATAGTGGTTTATCGATGTAGAAGGTTGTAAACTTTTCCCATATCAAAGTTCAATAAACTGAAAAAAATTATTTTATAGTTTACGGTTAGCAGCTAACCATGAATAATAAAAAATATATATATATATATATATATAGGTGCAGGAGTGGCTGTGTGGTAAGTAGCTTACCTACCAACCGCATGGAACCGTGTTCAGTCCCACTGCATGGCACCTTGGGCAAGTGTCTTCTACTATAGCCTCGGGCCGACCAAAGCCTTGTGAGTGGATTTGGTAGACGGAAACTGAAAGAAGCCTGTCGTATATATCTATATATATGTATGTCTGTGTATGTGTGTCTGTGTTTGTCCCCCCAGCATCGCTTGACAACCGATGGTGGTGTGTTTACGTCCCCGTAACTTAGCGGTTCGGCAAGAGACCGATAGAATAAGTACTAGGCATCCAAAGAATATGTCCTGGGGTCGATTTACTCAACTAAAGGCAGTGCTCCAGCATGGCCACAGTCAAATGACTGAAACTAGTAAAAGAGTAAAAGAGTATATATATATGTCTGTTATATATTGAGAAACCTGGATCAACTGTTGTTTAGCCCTACGTCAAGATTGAATGAGCAAATTTATGGTTGATGTCATTATGGCCCTATTCACCTTACTTTTTTGTTCTTTGAGACAGCTTGTCTAGGATCACATTATCTAATGTGTACTTCATTTTTTAAGATGACAGGGTGTGATTTGAGGGAGATTTGGTTATTGTTTCTAGTGAAGTGAATGACTGTCCCCATAAAGGTTCTCTACCACTTCTTCCCCCACATGTATTAGATATGATGGGAATTGTTGATTAATCATTTTGATACCAACTCACCTGAGACCGCTCCTTATCCTATGATTCACAATGTTCACGTCTAACTTAAAAACTTTCCGATATCATTTATGTTATGTTCCAGGCAAATAATGTGTTTCATTAGACAATAGTCTCAGAAGATAAATTTAATTGTAAAGTTGTTTTTAGTTCAATCATATCTGAAATTTAATTCATATGTGCTCTAAACATTGCTTCCAGTATAATATTCTTAATCAGAATTGTTGATAAGGTATGGTATCTTTTTAAAGAACTTTATCTTATTTGTGGATTAAGATTACTGAAACTTTCTAAGATGTTTAGTTAGCAATTGTTGAGAAGGAAAAAAAAATCAGATACATTTATATGGAAAAGCTAATATTGCAGTCATGGCAGTCAATGCATCTTATTAGAAATTGGTTTATATTTACCACTATATTTTATATTGTAGAATTATTTGGTGTTCTTGTTATTCAGCTCCAAGTTAGCTTTGGCTTAGAAAACTTACGACCAAAAGCATTCCAGCTGTAACTATCTGATAACCTAATGTGATAAACAAAACAATAGGGTGTATGATGCAAGGAAGATCTGGCTACTACTTTTAATTAAAACTGCATGTAAAGAGTGGTGGTGAATGTTAGCATAGTTCATGCATTCTGAAAAATATTCTTCAGACAAATAGACAATTTTCCTATTTTGGCCTCGTAGCTATTTTATTTTTAATCATGGAAGTAGTATTTTATCCTTTGTTCTCTATCACCAGTCATTTCTGTATCATCCAACAATATGTTTTCTTGACATCTCTATTCCTTGCATTGGCAATTGAAGCATTCAAATAAAATCAGAACAATGACACTAATTAGCAACACAGCTATAATGAAATGATGAATCATCTTTTTAAATCTTAGTGTTGCTCTTACAGGTCGTGATTGCAAGTGTACCCTTTGCTCTCTTTAAACTGATTGATGAATGAGTAGAAACTATGTAGGGTTGAGAAGTCTCTTCATCTTTTCTTGTTGAGGATACAAAATCTCTCCAGTGGTTGTGCTAATATGAAACCCAGTACGTTCAGTAAAATGGTTGGTGGTAGGAAGGGCATCAAGTCATAGAAACCATGCCAAACTTAATAACGTTCAAGTGAGATATAGTCCACCAACCCATCCAGGAAGAAATGACCCCCAAGTAACTTGGACCTTGACTTTCAATCCAATCTATGTCAGGATGTAAAGTGGGCATAAAACATTTTCATTGTGTGTGTGTGTGTGTGTGTGTGTGACATCATCATCACTTAATATCTGTTTTCCCAGCTGGTGTGGGTTGGACAGTTTGGCAGGAGCTAGCAAGCTAGAGAACTGCATCAGGCTCCAATTGTCTGTTTTGGCATGGTTTCAACAGTTGAATGTCCTTCTTAATGCCAACCACTTTCCAGAGTGTATTGGGTACTTTTTATATGGCACAGCATGGGCCCACTTCATGTGACACCAGCTCCAGTGCTTTTCATGTGTCACTAGCACGAGTGCTTTTTACATGACACTAGTACAAGATATGAGTGGTTGGCGTTAGGAAGGGCATCCAGCTGTAGAAACTCTGCCAAATTGGATTGAAGCCTGGTGTTGCCATCCGGTTTCACCAGTCCTCAGTCAAATCGTCCAACCCATGCTAGCATGGAAAGCGGACGTTAAACGACGACGATGATGATGATGATGATATATATATACATGTATGTATATATAAAAGAGTTTTATGAACATTCGAGAGAATGTGAAATAATTCTTTTTCCTTTGTTTCTTTTCATTTTTGAATTTTCAAAGCATGCACATAAAGCTATAGATAATAGCATGTAAATATCAGGATGAAAAACGCTTTTAGATAGCCTTCAACTTTCTCTGTCCCAGAAGGTTTTTCAACCCAACATGCTATTTGACATATAGCTTATACATTTGATGGAGTTTTTAGTATCATTGCCATTGATCTTTTGCTTGTACTAATTAGTTACTAATGAGTTTGAACTAAATGGAAGAGCTGTGATGGTGAAGGGGTTTTTATAATAAGAAGCTACACATTGACTCTGGTTGTATTTTTCTATCTTGTGAAACATGTTGAATTAATTGTATCATGTTGTTTGTTTAGCTTTAGGTCAGCTCTGAATGAAAAAGCTTATGATCAAAGACATTCTAGTTGTAACCATCCTGTCTCTTTTCTGTGTGCAGGGAGCTCCCAACTACATTATCTAAAATGTTCTTGTTAAGGTGATAGTGTGTGATTTTAGTGTGATTAGGTTGCTACTTCTAGCAGATAGGGTGACTATGTAAAGACTATTATCTTGGTTTAAATACCAGCCTGTGTACCCTAATGGTATGAAGAAACCAGTAAAAAGGTCACTACATGATTGCTCAACCTGCTCAAAATAGCAGCCAAACCTTCCTATAAAAAAAGAAAAAGACACATTTGAATAATATTGTCCTGGGTATACTATGTCTAGTGGGGACGTGTGGCTTAGTGGTTAGGGTGTTGGATCATGATTATAAGACTGTGTTTTGATTCCTGGACTGGGCAACACATTGTGTTCTTGAGCAAAACACTTCATTTCATGTTGCTTCGGTCCACTCAGCTATCAACATTGAGTAACCCTGTGACAGAGTGACATCCTGCCCAGGTGGGGAATATATACGTCATTCCTTTCTGAGTCGTATAGATTCATAGGGACAGTTTCCTGGTTTCCAAGATGATGATCATGATGATGGAAACCAGGAAACTGGCCCTATGAGTCTATATGACTCAGAAAGGAACTTTACTTTTTATTCTGTTTTAAAAAATAATATGAGAAAACACAAGATGAGATAGTCATGACTGAAGTGCTTTTGATCATATGCTGTCTCAATCTAGGTTGATCTGGGTTGAACAATAGCAACAACTTATGGTATAAAGGTTAACTTAAAATCTGTTTCGAACCTACTGGTTCATTAGGGCAGAGCTTATCCTACATCCCTTAGTGTTTAAGCAACTGAAAGTACAGATTCCTCACTAAATGTGATACCTGTCTGTCATAGAGTTTACTGCCCACAAGTTATCACTGGTACTCATTTTAGCTAAGTAGACTGAAGTGCTTTGCTCAAGCGTACAATCACTGCCTAGTGCAAGAATTGAACCTGTGATCTAATGATCATAAGCTCAACACACAAAGCACTATACCATGCATTTTCGCGTGGTATGAAGGTAACTCCTTTAATTCCTGTCTTAGGCAGACTGATTCCATGTCTTGAACCTGGTACTATAGTGCTGAAAATAGAACAGTTATCAGTCTGCTAGTTTGTCAACAGGTTTTAGATGGTGACTACAGTAGAGATGGATGGGGAGGTCTTGTTTAGTGCAATGACAAGTGAACTCTTTAGCTGTTTTGTAATCTCACTAGAAAATTTGGCCTTCCAGAAGTAGTTGAACTTGTAGCAGTTTTGATGTATTTGGCTATATATATTTATGCGAAGCAAATAGAAGAGGAAGAGGTTTTGTTTAGAGCAATGGTGATTCTTCTTCTACTTTCAATTGTTCCAGTCATTGGACTACAGCCATGCAAGATCACTTCCTTGATGGGTACTTATTTATTATTATTTTTAAGTCTGATATTTATTCTATTGGTCTCTTTTGTTGAAACACTAAGTTCAGAGACATAAACAACCAACACCAGTTGTCAAATGGCAGTGAAGTGAACAAGCACAAAGATACACATACATACATATATATATATACAGGTGGAGGCGCAATGGCCCAGTGGTTAGGGTAGCGGACTCGCAGTCATAGGATCGCGGTTTCGATTCCCAGACGGGCGTTGTGAGTGTTTATTGAGCAAAAACACCTAAAGCTCCACGAGGCTCCGGCAGGGGATGGTGGTGAACCCTGCTGTACTCTTACTTCCTGTTTCTGTTGTGCCTGTAATTCAAAGGGTCAACCTTGTCACACTGTGTCATGCTGAATATCCCCGAGAACTTCGCTAAGGGTACACATGTCTGTGGAGTGCTCAGCCACTTGCACGTTCCGTTGATTGGATCAACTGGAAACCTTGATGTCGTAAGCGACGGATTGCCAACAACATATATATACATATATATGTACATATGAGTGTGTGTCTTTGTGTGACAGGTTTCAATACAGTTTCTGTCTATTGAATTCACTTGCAAAGCATTGGTTGGCCTGAGGCTATAGTAGATGACCTTTGTCCAAGGTGCCATGCAATGGGACTGTACCTGAAACCATGTGGTTTCAAAGTAAGCTTTAGAAAATTTGGCCACATAGTTGTTGAATTTTTGATGCATTTGGTGAGTGTTTATGGAAAGCACTTATAAGAAAAAATGGTTTTAGGTTTGAGTTGTCAAGGTGTTCTTCTTTGTTTATGAAATGTCTGTTGGGTAGTATTTGATACGGAGTGACTAAGGATAAAAATTAATCACAGTTAAACTCGCATCCCTCACCTATACAAATTGTATGAATGTGGGTGTGGAAATAGTTAGAATGTGAAATTTGTTGTCAGTGTTTTGTGGGCTGTGGTCTCTTGTCATAAATTGTAGTCTGTTTAATAGACCTTATGTTTGGTTGTAGATCTCTCTACTCTCTGAATAATTATGCCAGTGAGTGCTTGGGTAAACAGTTTAGGGCCCTGGTAGATTTGATATAATCTATACTGGTTGTGTATTGTATGTAGATTAGTGTCATGTTTTCTGAGTGAACCTTTGTAATCTTGTGTTTTTGTTTCATATTTGCTTATGTTGTTAACAAAAATGCTTCAAGTATATTGCTGTGTCCTGTGGAAATATTGCATTTACAAAAGGATATATATATTTTTTAAAAAACTTGTATGAATAGGTTTTCCTTTACAGTGTCATGGAGCTAGTGAATTTACTGTAAAGTTTTCATTTTTGGGAATTACCTAGACATATAGGTAGGGGGAATTCTTTAGAATCTTATTTGATTAACCATCTTTACTTTCATTTAATCCTCTGAAGTAAATGGTGTAATTATCTTTTGAAATATCTATGTGCTTTGTGTTAATGTAAAATATAGGAAAATTACTTAAAAGAACCCAAACAAATACAAAAGCCAAATGAAACCGGAATATTAGTAGTATGCATTTGTATATATATGTATGCGTACATATAGATATATGTGTTTGTGCATGGATATGTATTATGTATGTGTGTGTAAATGTATGCGTGTGTGTATATGTTTCTGTGTATTTATATATGTATTTGTATGTGTATAGTTCAGTGATTGATAAAGAGAGCTAAAGTGCCTAACTTAAGGAGAGGGAATGTATTTAAAATTAAAAGTTAAAATTAAAAATTAACAATTAAAAGGATTAGTGCAGCTAGCGAACTTTGAAGATACATATGTAGGTAATATGTATTAATAGACGAAGGCAAAAACATGTATATTGTTATGATTGTGACTGTAGAGGCAAGTGTCATGCGTGTTGATTTTGCTTGCATTTGGACCTGTGGAAGAACCTAAAGGTGCAATAGAACTTACGTTTGCATGAAGATAATATTTCATGCTGTTTATTAAGTAATTGTGGTGAATCATGAATTAATATTTGGAGGGCTTCCTTAAGGCAGAGTCCACATGCAGAGTGCTGACCTTGATATGGACACCAAAATCTATTATGGCTCAAGTTATCCTATATGGTATTTTCTTACTTATCAGGTGGTGTATGTGGTTGGCTGGGGTCATGGATTTGCTACACCCCTTGTTTCTAATTGAATTCAGGTGTGATACACACGCATACACACACACACACACAGACACACACACACACACACACACACACACACACACACACACACACATTTATGTACGTAATCTATACAATGTTTATGTATGTGTGTATATATATCTGTGTGTATGATGTGTGTGCATGTGTATCATCATCACCATTTTGTTATGCTCATCTTCCATGTTGGCTTGGTTTGGGTAGTTTCACAGCATCTGATGGATCTGAGAACTGCAATGTGTTCCAATTTCTGTTTTGGCTTGGTTTCTATGACTTGATACCCTTCTTAATGTGAACCACTTTTTCTCATGGCACTAGATATTTCAAGGTCTCATTGCAACTTGCAAGGCTAAAGTCCCTTTTAATTGAGTGAAACTACAGTAGAGAAGGAGACAGCTTTATGCTGGGTGTTGAAAGGCTGAAGTATGAAAGATTGAGCCAAAACAAGTTTGTTGCTGTAAAGGTAAGCAAGAGTAACTAGAGTGGAACTGGCAAAAGAAATAGTGTGTGTGTGTGTGTGAGAGAGAGAGAGAGAGAGGCTTCTTTCAATTTCCATTTATGAAATTTGCCCAAAAGCTTTGATCAGCCTGGGGCCAAAGTAGAGAACACTTGCCCAAAGTTCCACACTGTACAACTGGAATCAAAACCATGTGTTTAATAAGTTTTGAACCACACAAGTGTGAAAAACAGTTTAGTGATAAAATACCTGAAAACTGCTCCAAATTTTGTAATATTTTATAAAGGTCACATGTACTAATTGTATTTCATTTCAGTATACATTGATTTTTGTAATATTCAGCACAACTTTTTATAATTTGTTTTTCAACTGACAAAAGTTTTTAAATTACAATTACTGTAAAAATATTCTTTTCAAAATGCTTAACAAATGACCCAAATCAAATTTCCAACGAATGAAAGTTAATTAGAAAACAGCTAAACACTTTAGTGTTTAAACCAGCTATATCCAGCCCAAATTTTCTGCTGGCCTTTCACACCTATCTTACAATGTCATTCTAAAAATCACATCGTCAAAATGTAAAAGAATATATTTCATCATAAATGATATTATGCATTGAGGAAAATCTTTCCTTTTCAGCTGGGATGTAGCATGGCTGAAAGACATTAACGGTTCTTTTGATGTCAGCAAAGTATCCCTGGAAGTTGCCAAAATTATACATCTTAGATATACTGAAAGCAAAATTTTAAAGCTTAAATATAGGAATGTACAGAGCTGATGGTTCGGTTATATAAGATAATATTAACAGATACAAGTTAGAAGAATTAGAGTATTAGAGAATGAATCAATGCTTTTAGAGAACTATGACTTAACTGCAGCTATGACCATGTGCACAACTTTTAGATGTCACTAAGATTTAGAAACAGTCAGTTATAGCCCTATAAAAAGCCCAGTGTTTTTTAATCATATTTAGAAAATTATATATATATTATTTTACTGTTTTTAAATCACATATATATCAACAGAAATTCCAACTGGCTTTTTATCATCTTCAAGAACCTAGTTTTAAAAAATAGGCAAATATATTTTTAATATGTTTTTTTGATAAAATAATGTTTGATTGTGTCTCCAGTTACTACAACAGGGTTTTAGAGAATAGTAGCTTCAAAGAAGAAATTACTTTCATTCCTAAAGAGATGCAGCCTATGAGTGACCCCTCCACACACATACACACACATATCAAATTAAAATATTGTCTTGTTTACCCCATCCTCTATTCAGTCTCAAAATATAAACAAAAACTTTCTGGATTTGATTTTAAAACATTTCACCACTACCTAAGCTATTTAATAACCGAAATATCAAAGTGAACTTCAGTTGCTTTTCTAAGATTGACAACCTTGTCACACATATATTTAACAGCCATGCAGCCAGTGTGCATGTAAACAACTCTATAAAACAGAATTCTCCCGTTTGTTAAAACTGATAAGTGAGACAACTGTCCAGATGAGCAGCTGTATGACTATAAAATTGCTGAGTTGTGTTGCCTTGGTTGTAAAAAGTTTCCAAGACAAGGTTTGAAATCATATCTATGAGAGAAGAATTTTTACACAGATCACGAATCTATCTTAAATTTGCAAACAGAGCACCACAGCTCTGTTGAGCAATATGTGACAGTTAAAAGAGACAGCAGGTTTTAGAATCTATTCATTGTTAATACAGAAGTCTGTAACAAATATCAAAGAAAACTTTCTGTAATGTCTATAGTATAGGGAACTTTTAACTAAAACAAAACAGTTATTCTAAACAGAAAGATCAAGTTAATCACTAAATATCATTGTGAAAATAGATTTTCTGTCTATAACCATAATAGAATACTTGAACAAAATGAAGTCACCAGATTTGCCTTGACTGAGGTTAAGCAAGTAAAAACCTTGATGATGTCAGCTGGAAACCTATAATATTATTGCTGCTGTATTAAACCTACAATATTATCACTGCTGTATTATTTTATTATACCTGAGTTTGCACCATCATCTATCTGAAGATTACTACAAGCATGAAAATCTGAGTAATGAATGTAATATGGCTTGAACCAATACTCTCCCTAAAATGTTGAGTTTTCATTTTCTTGGTTTGTAACGTTATTTTGTAAGTATAGATATTTTCTGATACAACCTCATGGCTGTATATATGTATGTGGTCTGATCAATACGTATCTGGACTGTTGCTATAGAAATGAAACTAAAGCACAGAGTGAAGCCACTTGGCATAGATTGACCTTGAACTCTGCTGTGCATGCGCACCAAGTTTTAACGTTCTAGCTCACATCTGCTGTTTACAGCAGTGCTTGGAAGGAAGGTGTGTATCGTGTGATCATCCCATTGATCATGACAGAGAAAGTTGAGCAGAGAATCTGCATCAAATTTTGCCAAAAGCTTGGCAATACCTGCTCAGAGACCTACACAAGGTTTTCAAAAAGTTTTCATCGTTCTCAACACAATCATGGAGATCTTGTGCAACTGAAACTCAAGTGTCTTTTTGGTCAGCTGAAAGCAGTTTTGGCACAAACTTGGCAGACACGCATCTTATATCCAAATCTTCAGTGATAATGCACTAAACTGAACCGTAACTAATCCGCACATCCTTTGATAACTCAGAGATGGTGATTTGACGGTTTCTCTTCACAGCTGCATGCACATCTGCAATGTTTTTCTCAGTTCTGCTGGTCATGAGTCTCCCAGAGCATTCGTCAATGTCGACATTTTTTCAACCATCTTGGAAATGTCTGAACCACTCGTACACTTGTGTGTGGCTCATACACTCCTCTCCATACACTTTCTGCAACTTTGTGTAGGCCTCTGAGCAGGTATTGCCATGACATCTTTCTCTGTCATGGTCAATGCGACGATCACATGCCACACACCTTCCTTCCAAGCACTGCTGTAAACAGTGGAAGTGAGCTAAAATATTAAAATTTAGTGCACATGCACAGCAGAGTTCAAGGTCAATCTTTGCCAAGCGTCTTCACTCTGCATGCTTTAGCTTCATTACTATGGCAATAGTCTAGATGTTTATTGATCAGACCTTGTATATATTAACTATCCTAATGTTATGCAAAATCTCCAGGATTTTAAGGTTTATGGTTTTGTAAATTACACAGATTTAATCAAAAGTGTTTAGTGCAGTCACCAACTCATTATCTCTCTTTGGATGTGATATTTTGGTTTCATAACTCTGTAGGTGCTCTGGAACCAATTCAAGTGTTGCAGCTGAGAAATTATCTAGTTTCTGCTATTTAATTATTTGTTTGCTTGTTTATTTATTTTATTAATAAGGTGTTACTGTGATCCTAATATATGCAAATTTGATGACTATTTTAGCAGTCATCAACTCAACTTTCTTTTAGGGTCTATCTGATTAAGCTCTCACCTCCTCCCTCTCCCCTGGCAGGTAAATTTTCCAACCTTGCTACAAAGCATCAATTATGATGATGAGGGTTCCAGTTGATCTGATCAATGGAACAGTTTACTCATGAAATTATCATTCAAATGACTGAACACTCCACAAACACAGACCCGTAACATAATTCTTAGGGAGATTCAGCTTGACACAAAATGTGACAAGGTTGGCCTTTGAAATACAGGTACTACTCATTTTGTCAGCTTAGTGGACTGGAGCAATGTGAAATAAAGCGTCTTACTTTAGGACACAACGCATCGCTGGGAATTGAACTCATGACCATACAACTGTGAACTGAATACCCTAAATACTAAGCCACATGCTTTTTTTTAATATACTATGAAGTACTATGAAGATAGTTTATCACTTTTAGGCTACTTTCTATAAAGTTCACTTCCTTTATTAACTTACCTAACAGCAACCTAAGGTAGGAACAATATAGTCTGTTGTTGGCCTTAGGTGAGCTCTGTAGAGTGTCAGTACATGGGGTGTTGAAGTATTTTCTAACCGTGAAGAGAAGGGCTAGCCTTTGGTATGCAGTTCTAGCTATGTTCAGGATTTACTTTTGTCAGGAGATATTTTGTTTGATAGAAGCCTAATCATGGTGGGGTGTGATCTAGTTGGGTATTGCTCATATTTAAGAGGGTGAGGTGTGATGATATTTTCTCAATAAGAGAAGTGTGTGTGTGTGTGTGTTTTTTTCTTTTTATATTAGCTGTTGGTAGAGACAAAGCTGTCCCTATGGTGGATGCTTTAAGATCTCTGTTTATAGAACCAATGCAGGTTTGGTGTATTGGTTGAATATGGTTGATACATGGTTGTGGGTATTAGGAAAAATGAGGGCATTTTATCACTTACATTCTACAAATTATATTGTAGTTGTTGAGGTGAAAGTGTAGTGGCTGTCATGCAGTGTGTGACATCACTGGTTATTTTTATGTTGCCCCAAAAAGTGATAACAAGAATTTCTTTCTGTGCCTGTCTTCTTGTTCATTAAGCTCTGTCTTCTTGTTCATTATGCTGTGGAGTGGTTTATACATGAGCTGATATTTCTCAGTTGACTGTATACTTTATTTCCATGCTGCTTTTGCCAAATGCTCCTTGCATGCAATGTAATGTATGCTTTGTGGTTGTGTTTGAAAAAGTTCATATATTAGTAAAAACTAGCTGGACCTGTAAAAACCTCATGGAAAACAAAAAAAAAAATGTAAGCATCTGTAAATAGTGACTTCATTTAATAACTATCGAATAATTATGTATAAGCAGGACCCTGGGAAATTGTATAAAGTACAAAAAATGTAAGCATCTTTAAATGGTGGCCATATTAAACTATCAAATAATTTTTTTTTTTGTGTTATACTACTAATAATCATAAAGTTTTATACAATATAATTTGATATTTTTAAAATTCAACAGTTCATATACATGCACATTGTACAGTGCTCACTTCCACATCCCCAGGAGGTGTAAGCATTGAGGTTTTTTTTTATTTAACTGGTACCACCTGTAGTCAGTGAGTTCCACTCCCTCCTTGAATTTTCCTGTCCTGCTAACCAGTTTGAGTGTTGTTTCTAATTCACCGTGTTGAATTGGGGTTGCCTCCTGAAGAAGGCAGCGAAGTATCCTGCGCTGGTGGTTGCCACCTTCCTTTCAATTACTACTCACTCTCTCTTTCTCTCTCACTCCCTTTCTATCTCCCCCTCTCTCTCTCTTTTGCTTTTGCTTTGCCGCTGATTTCAACTATACCTCCTCTGCTTGACACCTTTTATTTCTCTTTTTCTTTCTACCTCTCCCTTCAACTGTAGAAAAGTAACAATAACATCCACAGCTATTTGCTGAGAGAGAGAGAGAGGGAGACAGATAGAAAAACTGTCAGATAGATAGATAGGCAACATTTCTTTTTGCAATTTTCATATTTTCTACCGCTTTATTGTATATCATTGAAAACGAAAAGTTTTCCAGCATTTTCTCTATGATGATATGAGAACGGTTTCATTCTCTTTCACTATTATTCCTTATCCACTCCCTTTCTTCACTCATTCTTCTCTCTAACTCTCTCTCTCTCTCTCTCTCTTCCAATTCTCTCCCTCCTCTATGTCTCCTTGCCTCTCACCCATCCTCCTGCATTTAATGTGTTATATTTCTCTTACCTCTCAGCGCTATCAACCTTCTCTCTCTCTTTCACTCCCTCCTCTTTGCCGCATTGCCTCTCACTATACTTCCTCTGCTTAACAAGTTTTATTTCTCTCTTTTTACCTCTTCCTTTCAACTAAGTGTGACACACACTACAGGTATGTACGTACGCAGTTATTAGCATATTAATATTTCAGATGGGCATTAAAGAAATTTTCTGTTAAGACAATCAACACAGTGCTGCTGTTGTACATTGGCTTAACATAGGTAGTAACTATTTTTAATAACTCTAAGTGTAGTGACTATTTTTATAACTCTGGTAAACTGTCCATCATGGATGGCTATTTCTGTTACTTTTAGTTACATATGTATAACAAAATTAAGTTAATTATAGTATATTACTTTGTCTGTTGAATATATTTAATGTATTACCTGTATAGTTTTGTTGGATTTAGAATTAAAAAATTTAATGTTTTATGGTGGATAGACAAAATTTTTAGAGCAATGCATTGTTTGTTCCAACTCTTTACAGTCTTTAATGTTTTATGGTGGATTGACAAAATTTTTAGAGCATTGCATTGTTTGTTCCAACACTTTACAGTCTAGGTTCAAATTCTGCTTAGGGTAACTTTACCTTTCATACCTCTAGGGTTTAATGAAATAAAAGTACTAATCATGCATTTGGTTCACTATAACTGACTGTTCTCTTTTCTGAAATTTGAGTCCTTGTGTCTATGTAGAAAATCATTATTAGATTCTAGACAGGTAAAATCTGAAAAGAATAATCGTTTTTATGCAAATAGATTTTGTTAAATATCATAAATAGAGTATGGTATTTTTAATATATCAGAAGATAAAGAATCTGAGATAATAAGATACTGTGAGAAATTGCTAATTATATCTCAGCAAAGTATAGTTCATAGTAATCATTGAGTTGATGTACAAGTTTGTATATAAACTGCTATGAAAATTAGCATATTTTAAGGACTATACTACTGAGAGAAACTACAAAGAAAAGCACTAGTTAGTGTTAACATAATGTAGTTAGCATAACAAAAGCTAATTAGAAATAATTATACTGTGAGAGTCACTGGTCTGGTACTCTGGACATGTGATTAGAATGTTAGGTTGGATTCTTCAAATAAAGCCAACTGGCAGGAGACCAAGGGTAGACCATAAATGAGATGGTTGGATAATATCCATAATCCCAGCTGTTCATGCTTGGGAATCCTGCTGGAAAGTGTAATGATGGTTGCTTCTGATTGAACCCTATGAAGGAGGTGCCTGAGGACTCTGCTCCCACAACCCTCTGGGGAATAGAAGTCAAAGATGGATGGATGCTGTGAAACAAAGATGATATTACATTATTTACATTCGATGGATATTTGTCTTCATCTTGTTTGTTGTTAACACGTTTCAGCTGATATACCCTCCAGCCTTCTTCAGGTGTCTTGGGGAAATTTCGAACCTGGGTTCTCATTCCTAAGGTATTTTTCGATATTATTATTATTATTATTATTATTATTATTATTATTATTGTTAGTGTTCAGGTCACTGCTTGGAATTGAAATCTGAATCTTAGGGTTAGTAGCCCGTGCTCTTAACCATTACGCCATATGCCCGTGGGCATATGGCATAGTGGTTAAGTACAGGTTTTGTATTTAAGAGGTTTTGTTTCCCAACAACATAGTTTTTAGGGTTACTTTCCACTGTACCCAAAGCAATGTGACTTTAGGCAAATGTTTTATACTATACTCCCGGTTGGTCAAAGCCTTGTAAGTAGATTTGGTGGATAGAAACTGATATATAATTGTTAAACAGGACGTCAAACATTAAGGCAAGGCAAACATCTCAAGTCATATACAATGTTATTACAGGAAGAAATTCAAAATCTTATGCCTGTTTCTGGGATATCCTTGAGTATGGGATATTCCGTAATCAGAAACAAATTGGGGAAAAAAAAAATGGAAAATGAGAATGGTATATCTCAATAAGATGATAACATAGAGGAAGGGAGTAAAAGAATAGGGAGATGGAAAGAGAGAAGAAAAAAGAGGCATAAAAGTTCATAGTTCAACTTTCCGAAGAAACCAAACCATGAGTTCTTAGGTGTAATCCTGCATATATTCAGGGGTGTAAGTTTTTAGGTGCAATCCTGCATATATCCATGCGGGTTGAAGTCTTTATATAGTAGACTTCCCAAGAAAAAGATGCAAGCATATCAACATTCAATAACAGAATGGTAGCAGAGGTGGCTGTTAATTGATAAAAGAAGATAAAAGAAAAGAAATAGAAAGAGGGGTGGATAGAGTGATGTAGGGGGGATTTTAAGGATTGGCTATATATGATAAGGTAATGTGTATATGTGTATGGTGTCTAAGAATTGTGTATGGGGTAGCCGAGAAGATAGAGAGGATGAGGAGGTAGAGGAAGAAGGGTAAAAAAAAAAAAGAGTAAAATGAAAAAGATTTAAAGAGTGTTGTAGATGTCTGGTGGTTTCAAAGTCTAAGGTTGTTGTAGAGGACATTTAATAGTAAATGCTTGTGTCCGTCCTAGCTAAGGTCAGTGGCTGTAGACTTATTTTTAGCAATGGAGTTCTGTGTGTAGGTGGTCCAGAAAAGAAGAATTATTTATGAGTGGGAGTTAGAGTTAGTGGTTTATATTAAGGGATTTTTTGGTTTAAGGTTTAAAATAAATTAAGGATAAATTAAAGGATTAATATTAATCTTATAGTGTGATGAGGTACGGTCAATAGATATGAGGTAAAACATAAGGTAGAGATAGGAGTTGTAGAGATATAGAAGGGGTATGCGTTAATGATCACAGCTGTATGTATGTAGGTGCTATTAGTGAGAGGTGAGCTTACATTTAGATTTATGAAAGAATTTAAAAATGCAGAAGAATTTGTGCTTACATGTAATGAGGAAATATCCCTTACTCAAGGATATCCCAGAAACAGCTGTAAGATTTTGAATTTCTTCCTGTAATAATATTGTGTATGAGATATTTGCCTTGCCTTAATATTTGACATCCTGTTTAACAATTATATATATATATATATATATATATATATATATTTCTTTAAGTATGACCTTGCTCTAATAGCTGAGTCACTGCCAGAACTGGAGACAAAGTTTAGGGTGTGGAAGCAAGGTCTAGAATTGAAGGGCCTAAGGGTTAACCTAGGCAAAACCAAAGTCTTAGTAAGTAGGAAGGCAGTAAAATCACAACCCCCTTCAGGTAGATGGCCCTGCTCAATCTGTAGAAAAGGCGTGGGTAGAAACTCCATACGATGTACCTAGTGCAACCTATGGACACATAAAAGGTGCAGCAATATCAAAGGAAGGTTAACCGGGAAAATAGTTTTTGTGTGTGGCAGATGCACTGGGGCAGTAAGCACTAAAGATGTACAGAAAACAGGTTTGATCACATGCCAGGGGGAGAAACTAGAAGTAAATAGTTTCCACTATCTAGGCGATCAAGTCTATTGTGGGGGTAGCTTCTCTGAGGGTGTAGTGACTAGAGTAAGAATAGCCTGGGCAAAGTTCATGGAGCTCCTACCGCTGCTGGCAACTAATAGCCTCTTGCCCAGGGTGAAATGTAGACTGTATGATGCATGTGTGCGAACTGCCATTCTACACGGCAGTGAAACATGGGCCATGAATGCTGAAGACATGCATAGGCTTGAAAAAAAATGAAGCTAGTATGATCTGCTGGATGTGTAATGTCAGTGTGCATACACAACAGAGTGTGAGTGCCCTGAGAGAAGAGTTGGGCATAAGAAGCATCAAATGTGGTATGCATGAGAGACGTCTGCGCTAGTATGGTCATGAGTTATGTATGAATGAAGACAGCTGTGTGAGGAAGTGCTACCCTCTAACTGTAGAAGGAACCTGTGGAAGAAGTAGACCCAGGAAGACATGGGATGAGGTGGTGAAGCATGACCTTCGAACATTGGGCCTCACAGAGGCAATGACGGGAGAACAGGACCTTTGGAAATATGCTGTGGTTGAGAAGACCCAAGTGAGATCACAGCCACACATGTCCGACCCTTTTAAGAATACCCCTGACGCGTTGTGCGATATGATATGCTTCAGAAGACCTGTTGAGTCAAGTACAACCAATACCGTAGCTGTGGCCAGTGCCCCCTGACTAGCTCCTGTGCCGGTGGCACGTAAAAAGCACCAACCGAATGTGGTCTATACCAGGTCTGCCTGACTGGCTCCTGTGTCGGTGGCACATAAAAAGCACCAACCAATCAGGGCTGATGCCAGTACCCGCTGACTGGCTCTCGTGCCAGTGGCACATAAAAGGCACTGTTCGAACATGATCAATGCCAGGCCCGCTTGACTGGCTCCTGTGCCAGTGACATGTAAAAAGCACCCACTACACTTGCAAATTGTTTGGTGTTAGGAAGGGCATCCAGCTGCAGAAATGTTGCCAGATCAGATTGAAGCCTGGTGCAGCCGCTGGCTCTCAAGACCTCAGTCAAACTGTCCAACTCATGCCAGCATGGAAAATGGACATTAAACAATGATGATGATGATGATGAAGTATATATAGGTGTTGGCCTGGCTGTTAGGTAAGAAATTTTCCGATGTGTTCAGGGATGGCTGTGTGGTAAGAAGTTTGCTTTCCAACCTAATAGTTCTAGGTTCAGTCCCACTGCATGGTGCCTTGGACAAGTGTCTTCTATTATAACTTTGGGCCAACCAAAATCTTGTGAGTGAATTTGGAAGACAAACTGCATGTGTGTGTCCCAGCACTGCTCCACAATTAGTGTTGGTGTATCTATGTCCTCATAACTTAGCAATACAGCAAAATTGATTGATAAAATAAGTACCAGACTTAAAGAAAAATAAGTACTGAAATCAATTTGTTTGGCTAAAACTTCTTGAAGGTGGTGCACCAACATGACTGAAACAAGTAAAAGATAAAAGATATATGTATATTACTCATTTGCAGAGGTAACAGAGTGACTCAAGGGCTGAGTTATGTTGGCACTCCTCAAGTTTGATAAGTGCTATCACACGAAACTCTTGACCCTTGAGTCACGGTTGCTTTTGCTAAAGATTAATGAAAATGTACTTATACTGATATTGTGAGTTTTAGTTTTCCTGTTGGCATCCCCATATATATGTTTGTGTGTGTGTGAGTGTGTGGTCATCTTCACCTTGCTGCATAACTACTTTTGATTTGTTTTTTGATGCTCTTTGCACATCACTAACTTGACTGTTGGATAATAAAAGCTGCAATACATAAGTCGTTGCCTTATTCTGTTACGATTTCCAACAGGATCTGTTGTTGGTTTTTGTCTGTTTTGTTTGTTATTTTCCCCCACTTCCCTTTTACTAGTTCTAGCAACTCATATTGGATTATATTGGGACACCAGCATAGAAGTTTTATTTAGAATTTTTCTTTTCCTCTTCTGGATTGTGGTGCTTTATGCGATTCAGTTCTTGTATAGTTGTTAGATGCACTTGTAGGTCCTACATGTCATTGATCTGAGTGGTTTTGTTCCTTATAGGACTTACATTTTGTTCTGGCTACATTGTCATTACATGGTTCAATTCTTCAACAGATGTGAATACCAATTCTCCCTAAGTTTCTAAAACTATTCATTTGTTCAATGACTATCTAAAGTTAAAATTTCTTTCAATTGTTCTGATTTCTTACTATTCTTCTTCTAATTCTAATTCTTCAACTGCTATTAGTAGTATTCACTAGCCAATCTTCTTTCCCATGCAGAGCTCATGGAATCCATATCATTATCAACAGTTTGTGCGAGGTGTCTATCCTCCTCCCTTAGGCCAGCTACATCATCAAACAGACGGAACGCAAGCGTAGGATTCGGTAACTGCTCATTCTACTCTTTCATTTAGCCGTAATGTCTTGATCTGAAACTAAACTGCTCAATAGTAAATAAAACTGGTTGTACTTTCATCAGTTTCTCAGTCTTCCAGTTGCTTATCTTTGCTTTGTGATTTCTGTCTTGTGTTGTTTGAGCAAAAAAGGAGTCTTGCTTGTTTATGCTAACATCTGTCACTCATGTACCTACCAATACAGTCTCTTCCTGAAACTCTCTAGCAGGCAGCTCCTTTGTTTTGTTTAAAGAAAATCTGGTTAAAGTTATTAACATTTTTCTTATCAAAATGTTTAAGAATAACCTGTTGATTTGCTTCTCTGTTGTCTAAACCTTCAAGTGGCAGCAGTGCTAGAGTTTAGGACAGTGCTCAATAAATCCATATTTTATCTTCTATTTTATTTGCATGTGAATTTACATTTTATATTTCATTATCCTAATTTCTCTCCAGCTTTGCCTTAGCTCTCTTCTCTCTCTTCACTTACTATGCAAATTTTATTTTATTTTCCTGAATCTCTTCCAATTAGTCTTTGCTCATTTGACTTATTACTAGCTGTTCTCTCCATTTGTGCGCGCGCGTGTGCGTGTGCGTGTGTGTGTGTGTGTGTGTTTGTGTGTCCATCCTTATGGTGTCAGGTCTGCTTCTACTGTATTCTGTATGTGTGTGCAGTTATGTATTACCACAATTGGTTTTAATTGTGTATGTGTAAGCATTTTGATTTGTATGTTTCTGTATGTGATCTGTATGTTTCTGTATGTGCTTGCACTATATGTTTGTTGGGTGTGAAGTGTCTGTACTTGTGCATATTTGTGGTTCATATATATTTGTGTGTATGTGTGTGTTGATAGTTTTGTGAAATTTTATGTACTCTTACAGCTCTGTGTATGTTAAAACGCTTTTATTTTTGTTTTTATTTGTACTTATATGCTATTGTTATTGTTTAGCTCCAAATCTTTCCTGATTGAACAGACTTATCATCTCAAACGTGTTCCAGTCTGCATGGGACTATATTTTCCAAAGTCTTTTAAAATTTTTGTTTTGAGGTGGTAGGGTGTGATGTGAGGGAGATTAGGTTACTACATCTAACAAGTTGAGTGGCTGCATAGAGGATCCTTTATTCATTTGCATGTTTCTTGTAATATATACCTCTGATTGGTCTTATCCTTGCTGTGTTAATAGTCTGCATATTATTACTGTGTGAATGTAAGTACAAATATTGTTTCAATCTGATTAACTTGTCCAGAAGTAAATCTGAAAGATGAATTGGATTTTATTTAAACATACACAGAGGCTCAAGTCTTCTTTTATTTTCCCCCATTTCCCTTTTACACTTCAATTTTCCATCTTTGTATGTAGGTAGGACAAAACTTAGTGTGGATGCACATGGCTTAGTGGTTAGGGTGTTGGACTCACGATTGTAAGATTGAAGTTTTGATCCCTGAACCAGGTGATCTGTTGTGTTCTTGAGCAAAACACTTCATTTCCCATTGCTCTGGTTCACTCAGCTGTATAAATGAGTATCACTAGTGGAAGCACGTCGCTTTGTGGTTAGGGTGTTGGATTCACAATCGTAAGATTGTGGTTTCAGTTCCTAGACCAGGTGATGCACTGTGTTCTTCAGCAAAACACTTCATGTTACTCCAGTTTACTTGGCTGTAGAAAGGAGTACCACTACTGGAAGTATGTCACTTAGTGGTTAGGGTGTTGGATTCACAACCATTGTGATTTCGATCCCTGGACTGGGTGATCTGTTGTGTTCTTGAGCAAAGCACTTCATTTCATGTTGCTCCAGTCCACTCAGCTGTAGAAATGAGTTTAACCTGGAGAGGGATGGGCTCTGCCAGGCTTTCTCATTCTAGACACTCTGCATGGCTGAAGTGCCCCAACAACCCATAAGGGGTTAAGGGACTTGTCATTGTCAGGATGATTTTGTTAATTTTTTTACTCTACCATATTTTGACACATGGCCAGGAATTTCGGGGGAGTGGGTAAGTCAATTACATCAACCCCAGTGTTCAACTGGTATTCATTTTATCGACCCTGAAAAGAATGAAAGACAAAGTTGACCCTGGTGGAATTTTAACTCATAATGTAAAGACAGATGAAATGCTGCTGAGCATTTTGCCTGGCGTGCTAATGATTCCACCAGCTCGCTGCCTTACACTTGTTTATTATTATTCCATTTGTATTTATACTTGGATGACCTTTTCTACTGCTAACTTCTTAATTGTAAAATAGCAAAGTCATCAATAACTTGATAAAGTGAGGCAGATGCTTTTCACTGTGCAATAAAATAGCAAGGTTTGAACTCAATACTATAAAAGCTCAAAGTCCCAAACCTTATCTTGTTGATTTTTGTCTTCTATTTTTTACTTGCCTCAGTCATTGGACTGTGGCCATGCTGGGGCACTGCCTTAGAGAGTTTAGCTGAGCAAATTTCTCCCAGTATTTATTTTTTCTTAAGCTTGGTACTTATTCAGTCTGTCTTTTTTTTTTACCAAACTGCTCTGTTACAGGGACATAAACAAACCAACACCAGTTGTCAAGCAGTGGTGGGGTCCAAACACAAAGACACACACACACACACACACACACACACACACACACACACACGCACATATATGATAGGCTTCTTTCAGTTTACCAAATCCATTCACAAAGCTTTGGCTATCCTGAGGCTATAGCAGAAGACACTTGTCCAAGGTTGCTATATAGTGGGTCTGAACCTTGAACCATGTAACTGAAACAAGTAAAAGATAAAAGATGTTGCATAGATTAGATTAGTTCTTCATCTATGCTGGAGATCTAATTTGCAAACATGCCCAAAGTCCTCTACTCTAGCATTACTACTGGTTGTATCTTAGCTTCAGTTTGGTACCGTACTCAATTAACAACTCAATACAATACCTCTGTATTCTGGGAAATGAAGCATTGTCTAATGCCAAGTGTTTTGTAGTTCCTTTAATCAGTTCCCTACTAATTTTAACTTCAGAAATCATATTATGACAACTAAACATTTCCTCTGTGACCCCTCTAAACTTCTGGCTCTTCAACAGTATGTGTGCTCCTTTAGCAACTTCTGATGTTTTCATAGTAACCCCTACTCCTTTGCATTTACTAACTGCAGCCTAATCCTCAATTAGCACTAACACCTACTGCTGCCATATCCCTTTTGCCAAAACACAGATTGGCTTCCTTTTCCATGTCTGTCTATCTTTTTGCTAATCACCTCTCCATCTTTTCAAAACATCATCAGCATTAATATCTATGAATGCTTGTTATTGTTGGATGTGTGTTTGTACATGTGTAATTATTTAAGTATTTATAAATAAATATTTCTTGATACATGTAAAGATCTGTACATGTTTTTGTGAATGACTTTATATTATGTTTGTTTTATTATAATTGAGCATACATATATGAGTATATATGTGTGTATGTGTGTGTGTATATATATATATATATATACATATATATATATATATATTTATACACACACACACACACACACATAAATACATACAAATATATATATATATATATATATATATATATATATATATATATATATATATATATATATATATATATATATATAGATAGATATATATATTAAGCATTTACATCTTTTAACTAGCAAACAGCTGCTCTGTTGTTTTTCTTATTACTTGTTTTTCTTATTACATTGATTCACTCATATAGTAGGTTTTGTCTTTTGTGTTTCAAAAGCAAGTGGAACATTATGAAGTGATAATTATCAACATGATGGATGTGAGAATGATTTAGGCAAACTAACTCTCTCTCTCTCTCCCTCCCACCACCCCATTCCCATTGTATCAGTGGAGCAGCTTTGCAAGCTCCTCTTCAACTGTAATTATTATGATATATCTAGCAGTGCTAATACTTCCTTTTCAATTACCTTGTCAGAGCTATTATTGTGGAACTGCTAACAATTAAAAACTTATCTAGGAAATGAAAATTACTAAATCACAACATGTAAAAAAAGAAAAAAAGAAGTAATAAATAAATAAATAAAAGAAAACAAAATAAAAAAATTGCAATAGACAAGCATCTTCCAAAAAAAGAAAAAAATATTAGTGTTTACTATGAACTAAATTTATACATTCCAAATGAATTGACGAACAGCATGAGAATTATTTTTGTTTTATATTTGTTTATTAATTTGGAAACATCTTTTAATTGAAGACATTTAAAAAGAAATGTTTTGTAAAACCTGTAGCCTCTAGATTATTATGCATATATTGGAGTTAGTCACCATCACCGTCATTACTATTGTAGCCCTCAAACATTTTTGTTTTTTATTTGTTTTTTTGTGATATCCAATTTTCAAAGAATAAATTGGAAAGATTTGAGAGTTTATTTCTAGCTGTTTCACTCAGGGGTTAACTCCTTATCAATTAACTACATTCTAGTTTTATGAATCCATAACCTAATTCCTGATTATAGTTATGTTCAATTTTTTTTTTTTTTACTTTTCATTTTTTGTTTTTTTCTCTCCTTAATTCTCTTTGAATGCTCCTGTCAGTTGTCTCTATTGCTTTCAACAACATTGTTTCACCAAATTGACTCAATATCCTTACCTGAATTAACCACATGTCATAGTTCTCTAGTCATTATTGTTTCATTATTATTGTTATTTTAGCCCTTTTCTGATTATTACTGAAGTGTTTTCTGTCCTTGAAGGAAAAGCTTAGTCTTAGAGGAATGCAATTTTGCCAGTGTCATATATATACGTGTGCGTGTGTGCACAAGAGAGAGATAGTTTGCTATAAAGAAATTATCAGAGATTCTCTTATCCAGCTCTAATATTCTTCCAGTCTTATGTTCAAACTGGCCATATCATGTCGGCATGAGTAAGGGAGTCTTTGAAGGAAGAAAGTAGATAGTGAAAATTAAGCTATTGTACATCTGCTCACATGGTCTGAATTTTAAAAACAGCATAACTCAAGTCTATCTAAATGAAATTTAGTTCTATCTTTTCATTAGTATTGGGATTGATTCCCTTTACAAAGAACAATCAGCTGAGGAAAAAAGCGATCATTCTCCCTTTAGCATTTAAACTAGTGATGTCTATCAGTTTTATGTTCAAACATGCCAGATCCAGCCTATCACACCAGCTCTGCAATGTCATTCTAAAAATAGACAATCACATCGTTGAAATCTCAAAGCTTTGATGTAATGCATGGTAAATTCAAAACAATGCGAACCAATGTACATTACATTTGGCAGTAACCTGGATGCTAAAGGGTTAAAATTTGTAGCGACTTTGGAGATTTTAGCTGTGTGCTTTTCATTTGTAGGCATGGTGTAGAGTACAACTGCTTCTTTGCTATTGTCACAACTTTACTACATTAAGATCAGTGATTCTCAAACTCAAAAATACCGGTTTTGCCCCAATATATTAGTGACGTTTTTTGGCACCCACTCTCTCTCTTTATTACTGACACAACAATAAATAGATTTGGTATCCATATAATGCTTCTTTCTTCACCAAAATGTTTTGACATGTTTAAGAAGCTGGAAGCCATCTTAATTTTTATTGAAGATGACAATTTGTCTGCCTTCTTCGCATTTTTCACTCTCATGCACACCACACTCTTATGAGAACTACTGCTTTAAGATGATTCCTAAATATATAATGATGGTTATAAATAATTGAGCTTCGTTGCTATGGCAGATTTTGACTGGTTTAGCAAATTAAAAAGGGTCTTCACTATTGAATATATAACTTAAATAAAGAAAAAAAAAATATTGTGAAGGATTGTTATGAATTTTCATATGAAACCTTTTAAGGCTGTCAATAAATTGAGGATAGCAACAAAATATGCATTAAAATTATTTTCATATCCATCAGGTATTTTATTGTGGATCTCATAGTATTTCACTCACTTTGACAGTGAATAGGATCAATAAAAGAGGATCAATAAAACCTAAACTGATGATTCTGAAATTTCTAGACAAAAATTATTTTCTCATAATTTCTAATATGTTTTAAGCTCTCTGTTTTATGTATGCTGTTTTCTGCAATGATGAAAAATAATTTTATGTGGAATACAGCACACACAAAAAAAAAAAAAAGTACAGAGCTTCTTCCTTCATTTCATATGCTGTAAATGTAGACAGTCAAATATTATATTTCAAGGAAGACATGCGTAGTATCCTCTTTAAAGGTGTTTTAAAATCCATTTGATTTTTAAGTGTGTGTTTAGAATGTTCTTTTATCACATGTGTATTTGATATTTTTATGACTTTGATATCATTCAGTGGAGAAACAGTGAATCGAATCTCTGTCGGTTTTGATGATTAGTATTCAGCTGTTAGATTGGCTGAACTACCTATTCTTCACATTAATATATAAGTGGCTGTGTATGCCACAATCTCCTGTACCCTTAATATAATTCTCAGGCAGAATCAACTGTGACACAGTTGGACTTTGGAATTCTTGGTACAAATACAGCTAGCAGGCTTCTGAACAGTTTTATTTATAAATCCTCATCATCATTTAGCACCCATTTCCATACTAGCATGGGTTGGACAGTTTGACCAGATCTGGCAAGTTAACAGACCTAGACCAGGTTCCTGTTGGATTTGCCTTGGTTTCTACAGCTGGATGCCCTTCCTAACACCAAATACTTTATAAAGTGTACTTGGTGCTTTTTACATGGCACTAGCATGAGTGCATCTTACATGGTCTGGCATCGGTGCTTTTTATGTGGCACCAGCACAGTGCTTTTTACATAGTACTGGCATGGGTGCTTTTTATGTTGCACCAACATAGGTAATTTTTACATGGCACCAGTATGAGTATTTTTAATGTGGCGCTAGTATGGGGCTCTTACAAGGCAAAAGCCCCTTCAACTGGGAGGAGAGCATTAACAATTCTGCTGTGGTGGATCTGTCTTCTTGAGTACAACAAGGCACATCAGTGCTAATTTAAAATAAAGCCTGTGTACAACAAACAGCATTAATTGCATCAACCATAATTGTTCTACTCTTTTAACAGATCTTACCAAAATTTTTTTTTAGTATGTGTATGAAATGTGCATCAGGCCCCAAATAAAAAAGATAAAATTCTTTACTATTTGCTACTGGAAACAACAATAATAGACTAAAAATTAGTTAATTAAAAACATAATTGCTTTTTTTTTCTCTTAAAAAAAAAACATTTACAAACACTGATCAATGAAAACAGTTTACTATCATTATGGACATTATTGATTAGGTAATGTTCAATAATAACAATAATTATGTTAATAATTGTTTCAAATTTTGGCACAAGACCAGCATTTTTAATGGGAGGAGGATAGTTGATTACATTGACACCAGTACATGAGTGGTACTTTATTTCATTGACCCTGAAAAGATGAAAGGGAAAGTTGACCTGGGCAGGTTTTGAACTCAAAATGTAAAGATCTGGAAGAAATGCTGCTAAGCATTTTGTCTGATGTAGCAGATGATGATGATGATAATAATAATAATAATAATAATAATAATAATAATCCTTTTTACTATAGGCACAAGGCCTGAAATTTGCAGGGAGGGGACTGGTTGATTACATTGACCCCTGTACTCATCTGGTACTTAATTTATCAACCCCCATAGGATGAAAGGCAAAGTTGACCTCGGCAGAATTTGAACTCAGGCTATAAAACTAGAAAAATGATGCAAAGCATTTTTTCTGTTACAGTAATGATTCTGCCAGCTCATTGCCTTAATAATAATAATAATAACAACAACAATAAAAATAAGAATAATGATAATGATGAAAATAAAGAATGCAAATCTATAATTTATAGTTCTCAACTTCATGCTGGTGTCTATATATCCTGCTAGGTAAGCCATGGTAGGCAAAGTTCAAACATTATACATTATTTTGGACATAAATTTTTAAAGCCTGAACAAAATGCAACTCTTCATTATCTGGTGTCTTTATTCTCTATTTATATACTCATTTCTTTCAGGTTATCTTTTTGTTGTTGCTTAATCCCAGGTCATTCCTCGTGGAGAAGATTTATGATTTTAAAGACGTTCCAGTCATGACTATCTCATCTTTTATTTCAAGTCTTATGTATCTAATACAACATTATCTAATCTAGTTTTAAGTATCATCATCATCATCATCATCATCATCATCATCATCATCATCATCATCATCATCATCATCTTCTTCTTCTTCTTCTTCTTCTTCTTCTTCTTCTTCTTCTTCTTCTTCTTCTTCTTCTTCTTTATTTCTTTCTTTCATTGTTGCTAAGGTAATGTGTGATATAAGGGAAATTTAACTGCTATCTTTCGCAGCTTTAGCATGAATATAGGGAATTCTTTGTTGGCTTGTTCTTTTTTTCCCTTCTATTTTCCAATTTCTATTTATCCAACTTCACCCACCACCTGGGAGGGTCATGTAGCTAGAGTCCTCAGGCACCTCCTCCATAGGGGTCTATCAGAAGCAACTCTCATTAGATTTTCCTGACTGGATTACGAAGCATGACCAGCCAAGACTATGGATATTATCCAACCATTTTGTTTTTTGGTTTCCCAAGGTCTCCTGCTGATTAGCTTGGCTTAAAGAATCTATCTTGCAAGTCTTTCCTGTGACATTCTAATAACATGTTCATAATACCAGAGCTGTGACTTCTTAATGCGGAGATGTATGAGGGATATCAAAAAGTTCCTGGACTAGTTATGTTTAATAAAAAATTATTTATTTATCTAAGTTTTGACATCATCTCTTTTGAAATAGTCCCCTTGTGCAGCAATACACTGGTACCAGCATTCCTGCCACTTTTGGAATTGGGCCTGGAAGTCATTTTCCATAAGCAAGTCGAGGGCTTTCTGCAATTCACTCTGGATCTAGACAACAGTGTTAAAACAGTGACTTTTGAGCTGCATTTTCATCTTGGGGAAAAGATGGAAGTCCACAGGTGCTAAATCTGATGAATAGGGCAGGTGAAAAAGTGATACCATGCTGTTTTTGGTGAGAAACTCAGGAGTGAGGAGAGCTTGGTGATGATGCATTGTCATCAGGAATAATCCAATTCTTCATGCTCCACAGATCTGGTCACTTTCACCAGATATCCTCCCTCATATGCTTCAAAATGTCGCAGTAGAACTCTTGATTAATGTCTGACCTTGGGGGATGAATTCTCGATGTACAATACATTTCCGAGAGTGATGCTCATGGCAGGTCTTCCAGATCACTCATCATCTTCCAGGGAGGTTCTTGCAATTTTGAAGCACCCATGCCATTCAAAACTGTGTATGACCCATTGTCTCGTCATCCTAAGTTTGCCAGAGCACGCTCAACATCTCTGTAGCAGACTTCCCAAGTTTAATGCAAAATTTCATGTTGGCTCTTTCCTGTCCATGTCAAAATCACAGACTACAGCATGCTCATAATGATAAAAACACAAATTTCACAACTTGCAAAGTAAACACAGCAGTGTCACTCAGCACACTGCTGTCATGAAGGTTACTGCTAGCTCTCACCGTGCACACAACTGTGTACTGCCATGTGTTGGCGTGGTACAGAACTAGTCTGGGAACTTTTTAATACTGCCTTGAAGCAGCTTGACCAGGAGAGACTTCTTGGTTTCTGAGTTAGTTACAATCTGTCAAGTAATGTTACTCTAGAGATTCTTTGGTAGAACCCCATTTCTACTGCTTATATTTGCTCTGTCACTATCCTTTAACATTTATGTTTACCATACCCCCCCCCCCGTCTCTCTTCATCCCATTTCTTAAGTTACATCTTGAATGATGTGAATGTTAAACTTTAGGATAAACCTGTTCTTACAAATTTTATCAACTGCTTTTTGTGTCAAACCTTTGTTAGTCCCTTTAATAATTGGGTTTTGCTCATGAAATTTCCTCAAATTCTTTTATTTCCTTCCATTCCCCACCACCACACACACCTATTTGTCACCATTCTTTCTCAGCTAGCCTTTCCTCCCCTCTACACCACTGATATCTAGGGCGTTGTAGCTCAACTCAAAGCTTATTCCTGGTCAAGCAAATACTATGATCAATGGAATTCTAGCCATGACTGTCATTGTTTATATATCTATGACTACTTTCAGCAACTATGCTCTTCCTCTTTCTCAATCGGTGGAATGTGTTCAAGAGAGATTTTGGTTCTGTTTCTAGCTCAAAATGACTTTTGTGGAGGGTTCTTTGCTGGTGGTGTTATTTTCTGCTGTAGGAAACTCAAAATATCCTTTTGACAAAGAACAATTAACCCTACTCCACCCCCCCCCCACCCCAAAAAAAAAACAACAACCAAAAACCCCATTTTATTTCATTCTTATTATGGTGTAGGTAGCAGTAGTAGTACTGGTGGTGATGATGGTTGTAGAAATAGTAGTAGTTGTTGTTGTTGTTGTAGATAGTATTGTAGTGTCAGTGTGGTAATTGTAGTATTGGTAATGGTGGTGGTAGTAATAGCAGTAGTAGTTTATTGGAGTGAGTGTGAAACAGTAAGTAGTTAAATCTGTTTTAAAGATTACTTGATTCTTAAAAATCAAAGCAGGTGGACAGCTTTTTTTTTCCCTTTTTCTTTAACTTTATCTCTTACTTTGCTTTTTCTTCAACTTTTATCTCTTATTTTCCATTTTCCATGCAGTCTCTCTCCCCCACTCCCAGTCTGTCTTTGCTATTGTGCTATTGCTATTATACAACAGTTAAAATGGTACATATTCCTTTTTTTTAATTTAATATTTTTCTTCTTTGCATTCTCCCACATTTATTCCCCCATGCCTCTACACTTTCTCCCCTCTTTCCAATATACCTCCACCTCTCCTAACTTATTTCTTACACTGTCAGCTTCCACTGTTTCAATGAAATATATTGAATTTCCCCAAGTTTTTAATAATACTTTTTCTATCATTTATTTTAGTTTTTGTTTATTGTTGTATATCTAAAGCAATAATAGCTCTGATGTTTTACTTTTTCTTGATTTTAAACTCTGTATGAGAGTGATTTTAAAATTTGCATTTCATTTAAAGCCAAAAGCAAGAAACTGCAAGTGCATGTTTGATGAGACTTGATGCCATAAATAACACTGCAAAAACTGTAATGCATGCTGACATACATTATGTATATGTAGCCTGATTCTTTTTTTCTGGAAAATTTGGTTCTCTGCCATCTTCAAACTCTCATATAATTTTCGAAGAATATTGAACTCTTATAAAGGAATGAAGGTTTCTCTTTGCCATGTTGAGCCAAAAGGTTTTTCTTTTGGTTGTGTGAAGAAGTTATTGGACAACTTTTTGATATGCGTTGAGTTCAAATTCAGTTTACTGCTATTGTACTTCAGTTTCACCTAATTTGTTATGAATAGGTACCAGGTCTTTTGAAATGGACTAATATTCTTATAAGGGGAGATTTTTTTATCTGCCATCTACCTCACATGAATAAAATGTTGCTAAGTACAGAGATAAAAAAAAAAAAAGTAAGAGTAGGGTAGGGTAGGATATTGATTTAGAAATCATTTACATTACATTCACTTCAGTAGTCTCCTAATAATTTTTTTTTCATTGATATGTTATGAGGGATTTGTTTTATGAGCAATAGAAGGCTTGCAGACTGTTCAAAGGAGAATGCTTATCTGAATCTGAACTGCGAATATGAACTTAGCATATAAACTAATGTAATAAATTACCCTCATTGTATGCATTTGTGGCTGTACCTCCACAAATACAATAAGCTGACGAGGGTTAAGTGTCTTGAAAACAAATACAGGCAAATGACACTGACTAGATGTGAATTAACAGTCTTTCATTGAACTGGTTAATTGGTTGGTTATCTGCCTCACTTGCTAACTAATCCAGTTGCTAATTAATTGATGATATTAACATATTGGTGGAGGATAAAAGCTGTAAACTGTGATACAGCACTTATACAGAGCTTACACATATATGCATGCACACGTATGCGACTAGAATTTTTGAGCCAATAAGGAAGGCTCTGTCTTTCTGAATGGCATGCCAATGAAAAGTTATCTTGAATTTTCTTTTAGGAGTGTAGCCTGCCTGATGATGAGACATGTCTTGTGCAATCCACTTCTTGTGAAAGGTTACTCATGCCTGCTCTATGTGGTCAGTCGATCTACTTAAAATAGCAACCAAATTTCCCTGAAAGTCAAACCCTCACTTTCTTAAATAAAAGAAAAGAACCATCTGACAATATGGTCCTAAAAATATAAAATGATGGAATGGTCATGGTTAGAACATTTGCTCTCAGAAGTAGATTTGATCAGATCTGTATTACAAGTGATAAGCAACAAAAACCACAAAAGCTATTGCTGCTATTGTCTGAAAGAATGTAGTTTTTATCCTTTATCTACAAACACCAGACTGACAACTGTGTTGTGTTACAATTCATACTGTACATTAACTTCTATTATATTGTCACACTAATCACCATCTCATTTTGGATTTATAGAGTCGGTGGGGGTGACATTGCTTTATGTTCCTGTCTTTTTCTAAAACATTAACAATGCAAATGAAGTGGAAACAAGAAAAATTGATTCAAGTGGGGAAACTGACGATGGGATGTGAACACAGCTGTGCTTCTTGGCTGCAAGGTTTCTTCTACTTCACACTGCAGTAGATTTTTAATTAGGGATAATGGAGGTGCTAGTTTGTAAAGTATTAGTTTGTAGTATAGCTTTTACTACGGGTGGTGATGAGAGAGAATGATAGTTGTATTACAAGAGGTTGATACTACACATGATGTTGAGAGAGAGAGAGCACTGACTGTATTATGGCTGATACAACTGATGGTGATGATGTCAGAGACTGCCGACTGTTATACTTACAGGTGGTGATGAGGGGAAGTGTTGGCTGTATTCCTGCTGATACTACACAATATTGTGAAAGAGAATGTGTGCTGGCTGTATTATGGCTGATACTTCATATGGTGAAGAAAGACAGTTTGACTGTATTGTGAGATAGTAATGAGGGAACTTATTTAATTGTATTACAGTTAATACAGTAGATACCAGATAAAGCACTGGGGTTGATATAACCAATAAGATGAAGTAAAACCTCTTGAATCTGACACCCCAGAATGGCCACAATCAATGACAAGAGCTGGTAAAACAATAAAAGAACCCTAATACTTGCAGTAACATCATCCTCTGTATAGTTTTCTGGTAGTTTATGTAATATATTAATATATATATAGAGAGAATTACGTTGTCTAATGTGTCTTTCCCTACTTTAAGGTGTAATTTGAGGGAAATTTGGCTGCTGTTTATATGGTGAGTTATGAGTTTGCATAAGAGGAAGTATGAATTATATTGGAAGACAGTGATAGGTGGTGCTAAGTTTCAGTTACATATATAGATAAACTAACATTAGCTGCATTATATTTACTGTATCCATTTTGCACACTGTGTAACATAAAATTATAACTATCTATTTCCATTCCATTTGCATTTGTTGCAGTTTTTGTGAAAAGGTAATATTTGACAGAGTGGGGCCTCGTTCCCAGCTCTCACTTTGTTACACCAGGTACTGCTTTTGTCTGGCTTCTGCCCTGAAACCTGCCCTGCTTGACTGGACCTGTTGGGTGTCTGACTGTTATTGATATAGTCTTCAATGTCATGGAGGCACAGAAGCCAGTCTTCTTACTGATTCAAACAATATAGAATATATCTGGATGAATTACAGTAAAAAGCTGTAAATTCATATCTAACTATTATTATGAACATTTATTTTACTATTTTAAAATGTTTATGGATTTTTCCATACTAGCCAAAATGTTGCCTTCTGGATGAGCTTTTGTCTAGCTCTCTGCAGAGGGCTGTTGGACCTTCAGCCAAAAGTAAAGCTGTAAAATTGAAAAACCTATAAAAAGGAAATATGAAATAGCATTAATAATTCTTTATGTACATAAATGATATTTATCATGTGAAAGTTTGTTGAGTCAGAAATTCACCCAATCTTCTGGAGTCTTACTACAGCTAATTTTTAGTGATTTGTTTATTCTAAAACTTCTGATTATATTGAATCAAAAGTGGATCTTCTTGCTGGATTAGCAGGTTTTTGATATATTTTTCAATATATGATTGCTGCTCACTTTTAATCTTGTTTTGTCACCGTTCTATCTTGATATCAATATGTGCTGCATTATTTC
>NC_142928.1:99006490-99096490 GCF_046866305.1 Octopus bimaculoides
ATATAGTATATATATATATATATATGTATATATATATATATATGTATATATATATATATATGTATATATATATATATATGTATATATATATATATATATATATATATATATATATATATATATGTATATATATATATATATGTATATATATATATATATATATGTATATATATATATATATGTATATATATATATATATGTATATACATATATATATATATGTATATATATATATATATGTATATATATATATATATGTATATATATATATATATGTATATATATATATATATATATACATATATATACACACATATATATACATATACACATACACATACATATATATTAGGTTGGCAACTAAGTTCCTGCTGCTTTTTTAAATTTAAATTTTTTAAAAGGTTTAATAAAAAATAACAACTAATTAATTAATAATGTAGTCACCCTTGTTGTTTACAACTTCTTCCCAACGTTCAACAAGATTTTCAATACCTCGTTGGTAGAAATCATCCGATTTCAACTCAAAAAATTGATCCAACCAAGCTCTCAATTCTGCATCAGTATTTAACGAAACTCCGCGCATAACATTTGAAAGAGATCGAAAGAGGTGGAAATCCGTTGGTGCCAAATCAGGAGAGTACGGTGTGTGTGGCAGCACTTCCCAGCCATGCATTTGAATGGCTTCCTTGGTCATATTGGCAATATGAGGGTGGGGTTACTCAAGCACCAAAATGCATGAAAGTCTTTCTCATCGCAATAACTTCCAGCCCTTGAGTCACTGTAAATTGTCCTGATTAAATAATACATATATACGTCTTAGCTCGAAATGTCAAAGACTTTCCGTATTCCTGAGCGTCATACTAATACATCCTTTTGTTATTTACACCACCTGTCCTCATCTGTTGTTGTTTTTTCGTACATTCTCCCATATATATATATATATATATATATACACACATATACACACCCACTTTTTCTTGTTTGTATCATAAAAACTATTTCTCTATACTCATTGTTTTATAACTGATATTTTGATGCTGCTGTGAATTAGATGAGATTTACTGCTGCAATGTTCTCTGGGTGGATGCCCTTCCTGTTGCCAACCCTTACATGTTTTTCAAGTAAGGTATTTTATTCCATTAGGCTTTCATAGGCTGAAACAGCTGAGCTACAGGATATATTGTTTATGAGGGATGTACACATAACATCACCATCACCTAAACAGTGTCTGTGGAAAGTCTTATGGAACAAAACATACACATGTGCATGCACTTGTTTGCACACATGCATCCTTCTGCTTGGTTTTTAGCTATTGAATTTCACTCTAAAGGCATTGGTCAGTTTGAAATATTAGTCGATGATGCTTGCTCAAGGTGTTCCACAGTGGGATTAAATTGAAAACTTAGATGATCTTAGTTGATAGAGTATTTGAGCTCAAACATCACTGTAGCCCTTGTGTTATGCCCCTACTCACCACAGACAACTTAGCTAACAATCATCTTCTGCTTGACTAGTGGAGGATGGCCATCAAACTATTAAAAAATATGCTTCAACAATTATGGGGACATGGAAATTTATAAATACCATTTTCCTAGCCAAAAACATAAATGGAAATAAAAAAATTGATGTAAAAAAAATATCTGCCTTGTGTGCCTTAATATAGATTGTAATGATGGTGGTCATAGAAATGACCTGGATAATATAATCAGCTTGAATTTATCGATGGTCTCCTGATTGGTAGGGTTAGAGAGAAGCATAAAAGTACTCTGAACCTTTTAATCATGATAGTTTCTTTCCCTCCTTCCGATGTTGATGTTTGCTTATAACAAGTAAGGATTTAGATTTTTGCCAAACAACTTTTGAATCATGTGAAAGCTCTCTCATTTATGCAACTGAACTGTCAAATTCAGTGTTTGCCTTTTGGATCATTTCCAAATTATTGCTGTCGAAGGAGAGTGAATAAAGCTATTTCTGCTGCTAAAAACAGTAATAATAATAAATGAGCTTGGGATTCTATGTTTAGAGATACATGACATTTTAGATGGGAACAATTCTAAAACCTATTGTTCTTATAGAACTCTGTGGTGTTTCAGTTTCTAATTTGGTTGTAAATGTCTCACCATACCATCATTATCAACTCTATTGCTATTTTTGTAGCATCTACATATAGTAATCACATGGTTAAACACTTTCTTCTTGTAATTGTCCTTCATTCTCAGATATGACTCTCTGATTCTTAATTTTCCAGCTCAGTGCTTGTGTGTGTGTGTGTTTGTGTATGTGTGATAAACATCTGGACACTAGAAAAATAAACTTTATTTTTTTAAGATAATCCTTATTGGTATAAAAAAAAAACCCTGAAAATTAAGGAAGAATAAAAGAAGAAATTGCTTTAACTTTTTGTTTTTTTAAAAAAGAAAGAAGCTGGAATTTGACTGGATTAGAAACCTGTATGAACCCAAATTCATCCATTTTATCCTTCTTCCACCCACCCACCCAGTAAATATAGCATTAATTAAAAGGCTTAAAAAATAAGAATATATTAACAAAGTGTCAAAAAATTATTTGTTTATATGAAAATACTTTACAGTCCTTCTGCTTGCATATGTCTGAAATGGAAAAAAATGTTTAAATAAAAATTTTTTTATTCTAATTCTATATTTTTAAAATTTCTGTAAGGCAACATGATTAATGTTGAAGTCTTTCAGAGTTTTACTCTTGAAATTCTATTAATACTGGACAGATCAACTAAATACACACACTGACACACACATTACAGTTTCTTAAATACTACTGTTGTGTTAAGATGCATTTTGTCATAAGTGGGTGGGTCCTCAGTATCACTATGTATCACCAGTCAGTGCGGTGTTTTGCCATACCCTCCAGGAGATGCAGCATCTTTAGGACAGCCTTCACCACTACATAACAAGCCTTCTTTGCATCCATATTCTCTAGGTTCCACTAACTCGGAGTGCTCAGCACTTTTGTATGCAGCAGTCATCCTCTATATACATCACATGACATACCCATATTAGTGCAGCCTCCTTTCTTGCACACTACACCTGATTTCTCTTGCAACCAGTTTCGGCACGCACACACACACATGCACGCACACACACACACACACACACACACACTCTCTCTTTCTCTCTTTCTCTCTCTCTCTCTCTCTCTCTCTCTTTAATGTCTTAAGGATTTTATAAACTTTTGAGAGAATAGTGTATCTTGAAGCACACATAAATGTATAAATAGACTGTATGTAAATATGGGGGTGAAAAACCCATTTGGACAGCCTTCAGCTTTTTCTATCCAAAAGGGTGTTTCAACTTAATATTTTCATATTATTTGTAGCTATGTGTGTACTAAGAGATCCACTATTCCATATAAAAAATAATGACCATTATTGCATTTATATGTTTTTCCATGCTGGCATGAAAAATTTATTGGGAGTAAATTTTCTATGTCTGGATGCTCTTCCTGTTGCTAACCATTGCTTGTTTTATAAGAAGATATTTTTCATTCCACTGCACAGGTTTGCTGAACTATAGGATATTATTTTACGAGCAAATGTAAACAGTGCCACTCCCTGTGACTTTTGGTTGTTCCTCAAACTGAAGGAGAAATTTGGGGACAGTCATTTTTAAGACCTTGAGAAGATGGAGGTTGTGACAAGGATCTAGGGCACTTTCATTTTGGAGGACTGCCATGGGGGTCTTCACAAAGTGGTTGGAGTACTACAACAAGTGCATTGAAGTCAGAGGATCCTACTTTGAAGGAGATTAGAATTTTGTATTTCTTTGAAATCAATAAATGTTTCTCCTGAAAAAGCCTGAAAACTTCTGAAATGCACTGTAGTTAAGTTAATATTAATACATTTAATGCAGGAAGCATTAGGAAAACTAACTTGAAATAACTATGTAGTGAGGTTAAAAAAAAAAAACAGTATTAAACAATGCCTAATATTATTTGCTTGAGGGTTGGCAGCTGTAGTTGTCTGGCACACAAAAATAGGCCAGTAGTTTCTAAATATTTTAAGCTCATTTGCAGCATACTTGTCAGGCCTAACAATCAAACAATGAATGTTGATGTTTTATTAGTTATTTGATGTATATATTTTTTTGTTCTATTTTACATTTGTTTCTTGATGTTTGCAATGGGTGGTATGCTTTATTGGAGGTTGTAGTTTTTCATAGCTTAATGCCCTTTCTACAATTTTGAGTTTTAACCTCTGAACACTTTAAAGTAGCGAAGGTGCATGGCCTCGTGGATTTGGTGTTGCACTTATCATTGCAAGATTGTGGTTTTGATTCCTGGACTAGGCAGTGCATTGTATACTCGAGCAAAGCACTTCATTTCCTGTTGCTCCAGTCCACTCAGCTGTAAATGAGTAACTCTGTAATGAACTGGCATCCCATTGAGGGTGGAATGTTCTGATCTCACACTTATACACCATGGAAACTGGGTAACTTACCCTATGAATCCTGGAACTTAAGAGAGTGATGTCCAGGGGTTACCTACTGCTTTACAGTAGGAATTGACTCCTTGTCTTTTTGTGTTGCTATTTTTATTTATTTATTATTTTATTCAGTCAGGAAAACCTGTGCAAATGCTTACAATGGTTGATATAAGATCTGAACTTAGGACTATATGATCAGTTTATCAGCACATTAAACTCACAATCACTGAAATACATTAATTTGTGCATTGTTTGATTCATGTATTCATGTAGAATTACTTTATAACATCCGATTGTACTTCAGTGCTCCATTTAGGAATGCCAGAATTGAGTTTAATGTAGAAGGCTGAGATAAATTTCAAGAGTGCTGTATGTGAAAAGCAAAAAGAAAGCTCTATTTCTTTTGTTATTGCCTAATTGTGATGTATTTACACAGCAATAAACAGTTTTCTCATTCGCAATTAATAAATTTTCTATTGTTCTATGATAAGTGTGTGTATGCATGCGTGTGCACGCATGCACATATATTTGTGTGTATGCAAATGTATGAATGTGTGTGTGTGTATGCATGTGAGCATGTATACACAGATGGACCACTTCACAAAAATCACCATTTTAATATTGTTTATAGAGTTAATTAGCTTGAATGTTGGCTAGCCAATGTAGCCAAATAGTTGTGTCAACATTAGCTTAAAGCCATAATTAGTCAATGGATATCTTGACAGAACTGACTCCACCTAGGAATGTTTATTTACCTGAGAACAATGAAATTGTATTCTTTGGATTGGAAATATATGGAAGTAAAAAAAATGCCAAAGAAAGCTGGATTTGTTCAGAAGAATTAATTATGTAGTGTATTCTTCATGAGACTTGTTTATCCATAGCAGCAAAAGAAAACAAACATGATGTTTATGATAATGATTAATATTATTCTCTGTTGAATGCAGTTTTTTCTCACTTCCTTTTTTTTGAGGAAGGTATCATTTCTGTTATGTGGATATTGTTTTCTAATTAAATGGTATTTAATACATTAACAATATTATCAATCTATACAGAATGAAAAATATATTGATGATTATGATTTCTTGATAATTTTTGTCTGTAGAGATAATATAATTAATATCATTAACCTGGGTAACTATCTAGTGACAATTCATCATCTTGCTGAGTCCAGAGGGAAGAAGGCTGCATTGAAATTTGAACTTGGATTAATAATTCATCATTTTATGAATAACATAAAACCACAGCTTGACTTTATGCCAACTGTCTCATCTTAATCACCTAATAGTAATAATAATAATAATAATAATAATGATAATTATAATAATGACTGTTAGTCAGAAGAAGAAAGTATGTCTTGTAATTGATGTGACATGTACATTTGAAACCAGAGACAAGAAAATGGAGAAAGAAAAAGATTATTATACTTGATTTCAAGTATGAAATCCTCAAGTTTTGGATTAAAGAAGTTGACAAGGTTATGATCTAACCAATTATCATTGGGTATTAGGGAGCTGTGATGAAGAATTTGAAAATAAAAAACCTTGGAAAGCCATATCCTAATCTGAAAATAAGTGCAGTGCAGAAAACGTGTTTCTCAGGCCAGCAAAAATTATCTGCCAAGTTCTTGAAGTCCTTGATACAGATATGATCAGTATGGAAGGACCTTAATAGGAGAAGGGACACAAATGCTTCTGATGGTAGACCATAGGTTGTGATCTCACAATAAATAAAATTAATCCTGTTTATAATGTCAATACATTGCAACATAATGATGATGATAGTTCTGATACAATACCAGGATGCCCTGATGCAATACTAAGATGTCCTGATGCAATACCTGGCAGTGGCTCTTCTAATCTTAACTGATTGGAATTGTTATCATGTACATGTTTTGTCTTTGTGTAAAAGATGGGCTACAGCAAACATTCTGCTCAATACAACAGATTTGTTTGTCACTTGCTTGACCGTAACCAGTTGAGCTTGTTCTTTAGTGTTGATGATATGTGCATCTCTGATCACAAGCAGGTGCAATGGGGAAGCATCATAGAAAATGTGTTGAGAGGAATTCTTTGGGGCTTGAATAGTTCACCCCTGGAAACATGGGTGTTTTGTTCATCATCCTTAAATAACCCTTATTCAGGGACCTTTTGAGTGGGATGAGCTACTTTGACCTGAAAAAATTTTTAACTGGGCTCCACCTGCAAGGTCATGCACTCTTTGATTATCTTGATATGAAGTCACCATGTCTTGCACATATAGTTGTGATGCATATGCCTGGTGTATCCTTATCAGACAAGTAAGGAATCAGTGTTCAACTGGCACTGATTTTATTGACCCTGGAAAGATGAAAGACAAAATCAACCTCAGTAGCATCTGAACTCAGAACATAAACCTGGAAGAAATGCTGCTAAGCATTTTGTCTGGTGTAGTAACGATTCTGCCTGTTCACCACCATTATAATAATAATAATAATAATAATAATTTCAAATTTTGGTACAAGGCCAGCATTTTATTTTTAGAGAGAGGGAATTAGTTGATTACATTGACCCCAGTGCTTGACTGGTACTTTATTTTCTTGATCCCTAGTTGATCTTGGCAGTATTTGAACTCAGAACATAAATAACCAGAAGAGTTTTCTTTTCTCATATCACAGTTAGTTGCATTTCTGGACAAAAAAGAAAAAATACATACAAATATTCAAGGTTAACAATGCTTAATGAAAATGTTCCTACAACACAAATCCAAATTTGGCTATATTCTGGAACTTGCTATATTTTTCCTTATAAGGTAATCTGTCAGTGTCTTTACTGAAGTAATTGTTTATAAATTCAAGTTGACCAATAAAAAAATGAGATGATGGATACATTTCTTAATTAAATACCACACTATGTTCCATTTCAAAGCTAAATCAATCGAATTCTTTAGCTTTTCTATTCATGTCTGCAAAACATTATAGTTATTGTGTACATTAATGTCATTTATTTCAACAGATTATAATGTGATGTTATGGTTTGTGTTTTATATGTAGTCATTTGAGATAGAATGTAGTTATGTAGGGATTCAGCTTAGTGCTTTGTCTCTTCTTACTTTGCTGCTTCTTTACATGTGTGAGAGCTGAAATCTAAATTTTTGTGTACTTACCATCTTCATGGAAATAGAATGGTTCTCAGACATAAATAATAATAATCATAACATTAAAAAAAATATTTTTGTTAATTTCATTGATTCTTGTATATTTATTATTACAATTATCTATTTCAGATGTTCAAACCATTGACACATGCCAAGCCATGTTTTTACCAATTGCAGCTTCAGTTTCTCTCTTGGTCATGTTTTTGTTCTTTGATTCCTTACAGATGGTTTTTGCAATCTGCACAGCCAGTAAGTACAAAAGATTTTAGTCATATATGGAAATATTCTTGTATTATGTGAATTGTATGCATATATGTTTTTAGCTATGTTTATATTCCTGCCTCAGGTATCAGATGTATTCAATACTAGCTTATTTGACATCAGACTTTTTTTTACATTTCTCTCGTTTTCCCTACTTTCTCTGTTTATGTGTGTGAGCATATTTCTGTTTGTGTATGAGCAGAAGGAAAGTGTTCAATTAATAAATTGTAATTTCTCTCTCTCTCTCTCTCTCTCTCTCTCTCTATATATATATATATATATATATATATATATATATATATATATATATTGGAAGGTTTGGAGGTGATGTACAGGAATTATATGAGAAACAATAATAAGGTACTCAGATATCTGGATGGTTGTACATTTGCAGATTTTTATTAATATGTCACATGTTTTATAAATATTAGCGCTTGCACCTATTCTTGTAGGTTTTTCAAAAATGATTTCACTTCAGTGGATGTCTCTTTTTATAGTATATATATATGTGTGTGTGTATGTGTATATGTGTATATTTCCTTGTGCAGGTGTATGTATGTTTGCCTCCATTACTAAAATGTACTGTCTGCAAAACAGGTTCATTGTCCAGTCAGCTGTGCCAAATCACCAGCCTCCAAACAGTTGTGCCCAATCATCTCATTCTGCCCTTTCTCTGTACATTTACCTGTGGCTGAGTGCATAGATGTCTTTGAACACATGCAAGTACACCCACTTACATACACATAGATACAGCATGGCTGAATGGTTAAGAAGGTCTCTTTGCAATCGCTAGGTGCTGGGTTCAGTTCGACTGTATGGTATCTTGGGTAAATGTCTTTTACCATAGAATCAAGTGGGCCCAAGACTTGTTAAGTGTAACTGAGTAGATGGAAACCGTGAAGAAGCCTGTGAAATGGATTGATTATATCTGTAATTTTAAGTTCCAGCTTATCACACTGAGAATAGCATTAAGGGTACATGTGTCAATGAAATGTCCAGCTCTTACATGCTAAATCAATGAGTAGATGGTTCACATGTTTAAGGAACTGAATACTCATCTTTTTCCAACCCATGTGGTTTTGGGTTCAGTCCCATTGCATGCTACCTTGGAAAAGTGTCTTCTATTATAGCTACAAGCTGACAAAAGCCTTGTAAGTGGATTTTGGTAAATGGAAACTGAAAGAAGCCCATTGTATGCACACACCCACAATAATTTTATGTCAGAAGCAGCTCTATGATGTAAACACTATTGATGTCACTTATTGTATATGTGTTGTTAAATGCTTTTACACTGCTGTGTTTCATCCAGAGAAAGTCCCTTTGAAGATGTAGAATGTTAAAAAAAAATGCTGTATAGTTCAAAACCAGGTGAAATGGATCACCCCTGTCATACTTGTGCATCTCCAGGTTGATTCATTTTACTTGGCTTTGACATATATGGCGTCTTTTAACACACTGTCTTTAAAGAGACCTTCTCTGGACAAAATACTGCAGCTTCCAAGTATTTAAAGACACAAACACAATTTGACATCAATAATATATACTAGTATTTATATTTCAATATGCAAATATGATCCAGGTGTCTGAGTGTAGGAAGTTTGTAAGCTTCAGGCAGTAGGTGGTTATTATAGTGAATAAAAAGTGGATAGTGTGCGATAAGATACAATAACAATTTATTGGCATTAAGAGTTACACACTTTTTCCCATATCAAGGTTATAAAGAATTCCAATCAGTTGGTAGTTTCTACACAACTCACTCTTAGCAACTAATGCTGCTAAAGGTGTGAATAAAATTCCAAATTTAAAGGAGTGAAATAGGTAAAATGTAAGCTTCATATGTTTTTTAACTAACTGAAACTCGTTATGCAACTGTTGTACAACAAATTCTCCTCAGCTCATCAGGCTGAAATTTCGACCTAATGAAACATATGTAGATTACATTTTACCTGTTCCACTTCTTTAAATTTACTTTAAGTATATATATATATATATATATATATATATATATATCTGTGTGTGTTCCCCACTGTCACTTGGCAATTGGAGTTGGTTTGTTTACATCCCTGTAACTTAGCAGTTTGGCGTAAATGACTGATAGAATAAATACCAGGCTTAAAAAAAATAAATACTGGAGTCGATTTATTGGCTGCAGTCCAAAGACTGAAACAAGCAAATGAATCTGTGTGTGAATGTATTCATATATATTATCATAATCATCATCATTTAACATCTACTTTTCCATGCTAGCATGCATTGGATGGAATTTGTTGAGGCAGATTTTCTGTGGCTGGATGCCCTCCCTATTGCCAGCCTTCACCCGTTTCCAAATAAAGTAATATTTTCCTCATGACCAGACATTTTTGCAGAAAATTGAAAATGAAAGACAGTTTGTGTTATAGTGAAACTCAATTTATAACCATCAGATGATGTCAGGGCAAGGAATCAGTAACATGCGAGCATGTGTGTGTGTGCACACGCACACATTTATATATAAATGATGTACTTCTTTCAGTTTTATCTACCAAATCCACTCACAAGGCTTTGGTCAGTTTGAAGCTATAGTAGAATATATTTGCCCAATGTGCTATGCAGTGGATTGAACCCAGAACCATGTGGTTGGGAAGCTAACATCTTAGTACACAACCACATCTGCCCCTGTATATATGCATGCACTTGTGTGCAATTATGTGCATATTTATGTTGGTATATATATATATATATATATATATATATATATAAATATATATATGTGTGTGTATATATATGTGTGTGTGTGTGTATCTGTTTATGTGTATACTTACCTATGTCTATGTTCCTGTGTATGTACAAGAGTGTGCATCTAAACACACCTCATATTAATGTGTGTAGTATAGTAGTTAGAGTAACAATATATACTGTAAATGTGTTCACTGGTTATTAGATTCAGAAGCTTAATGGAATCATTTTGCTAAGAATATACAGAAATAACTAAAAATGCTCGCCATTTTATTCAACAGATGTTACAATCATATTTGTAATTGGAAAAAATTAACATGAAAATGAAAAATGTTGGTTGTTTTTTTTTACCTTATTTTGTTCTCTTTTAGTTGTTCGGGTAGGTTGTAACTGTTCTATTGTTCCTTTGTTGTACGTTGCAATATTGACTATTATAGATCTACAAAACCAATATGTAAACATCCAGTTCAAACAAAAAATTAAGTTTGTACATTTAGAAGACAACAAAGGGTCTTGAAAGGGGTGTGGAAAGTAGGTGTTATTCAATATTTTCAGCCAATAATGAATACTGACATAACACTTTTGTTAATTTTATAAAAAAAATATAATTGTACTTGGGGGGTATCTTAAATCTCCTCCTGGTCTGTTTATATGTGTATCAATTAAATATTGTAATTGGTTGCCTTTCAACCACATGGCTTTCGGTTCAGTTTTACTGTGTAGCACCTTTGGCATGTGTCTTCCACTATAGCCCCAGGCTGACCAAAGAATTGTGAGTGGATTTGGTAGACAGAAACTGTAAAGGCGGCGAGCTGGCAGAAACGTTAGCATGCCGGGCGAAATGCTTAGCGGTATTTCGTCTGCCGCTATGTTCTGTGTTCAAATTCCGCCGAGGTCGACTTTGCCTTTCATCCTTTCGGGGTTGATAAATTAAGTACCAGTTACGCACTGGGGTTGATGTAATCGACTTAATCCCTTTGTCTGTCCTTGTTTGTCCCCTCTATATTTAGCCCCTTATGGGCAATAAAGAAATAAGAAACTGTAAGAAGCTCATTGTGCGTGTGTTTTTCTTTGTCTCAACCTCATGTAATAGTTGTGTCTCACTGCCATACAAGCAGTATCATTCATTTCAATATTCTGTGAGAGTATGTCTAGCCATGGGGAAATATTACCTTGCTTGGAAGCAGGTGAGAATTGGTGACGGGAAGAGCATTTGTCCATAGAAAACCTGCCTCAAGAAATTCTGTCCAATCCATGCTAGTATGGAAAAGGGGACATTAAAATGATGATTAGAATCACTGATTGGTTCCCCAGCATAGCCACATTTCAGTGACCAAAGCCAGTGAAAGTAAAAAAAAGATCTAACTTTTAAGTGTTAAAACTCTGCATTGAATTGTGGAAATAGACTTTTGGCAGGGAAGTGAGTACTAATTAAGAAAATGAGATTAATATGATAATTAAATTTATAAAAAAACATTACTTCTCAACATGACCATTTGTATGCTCTCTATGTTCCACAAGTAAAAGTAAGATTGACAGACGAGCAGAAGGCCTGTTTCTGTGAAGCTCTTATGCAAGCTATCCTGTAAATACATGTACAAAAGTTAGACAGAAAGAAAAAGGAAAAGAGAGACAACCATGTACTGGAGTTGGTTTGATTAACCCATTACCTCCCATAATTCTATTAACTGGAATTTTTTTATGAAACTTTGATTTCTAGCATAAAACAGCCTTAGAAACACGTTGGAATGATCAAAATAACATTTTAAATAGAAATAAGCGAGATATTGGGTGAAAAATTAGCAAACCTCATTTGAATATCAGAGAAATATACTTAGTAGATATAGTAAAAAGGTTAGATATGTGTAAATATTGACAGATAATTACGAAATTTGTAATTTTTAAGTGATCTCATATGAGATCACTGGTAGGTAATGGGTTATTAATGACATCCCACTTCCCAGAATAAATGAACAGACATCTAGTTTAGAAATCATTCTTGTTATTATATCTTTTAAATACGTGTTCTCCTATATTTATGTTCTCCAATGTCATTCTGTAGCCCTAACCTACAATAGACTTATTATTAGTAGGATTGTTACATTATAATATGCAGTTTTTTCTTAATAGTATGTTCCAGGACTCACTAATTGTGAGTCACTTATTTAAAATATTTCTTTTTCTTTTGACTGCTCTAAATTCTTCTGTAATAATTAGGACAGTTGTTTTGGCAATATACCAAATTTTTGTTCTATTTATTTGAATGTTTCTGCCTGTTACAGATTTTATATTGTCATTATCATTGCTTTTCCAGGCCCAATAAAATACGCATCTTTTCAAGTCCTGGGGTTTGATTAAATCATCATATTCTTACTTGTGTCTACACCCAAACCATTACTCACCTTTATTAGCCAAAATACTATATACTGAGCAATACTCTATTCGGCATATATAATAAGGATATATCATCACCATCATCAACAGACATGGAATGGATGGCTTGACAGGAACTGGCAAGGCCAGGGGCTACACCAAGTTCCATAGTTGGTTTTGGCTTGGTTTCTATGGACGGATGCCCTTCCCAATGCCAACCACTTTACAGAGTGTACTGGGTGCTTTTTATGTGGCACCTTAACCCATGCTTTATATGTGGCACCAGCACCAGTGCTTTTACCAGTGCTAGCACTCATACCAATGCTTTTTACATGGCACTTTGGTTTCAGGATCTCAATTTTTTTGTGGTGGGCAGTTCTTCTCAAGTACAGCAATGCACTGTATTCCTTGGTCCTCTGTCATCTCCTTTATAAGGTTCAGTGTTTTGAAATTGGCCTTCAGTACTTCATATCTTTTGTTTCGGTCACAGACTGCTGTCATATTGGGCCACTGCCTTGAAAGGTTTAATTGAACACCTTGACACCAGTACTTATTTTTCAAGTCTGTTATTTAGTTGTTTCTTTCAACAAACCCCTATGGTATAGGAATATAAAGAAACCAACAGCTGTTGTCAAATGCTGGGTGGGCCAAACACAAAGACACACATGCACGTGCACACTAATTGGCATGCCATTGGTTACTGTAATGAGTGTTCCAGTTGATCCGATCAGAGGAATGGCCTGCTTGCAAAGTTGACTTGCACTCCACAGAAATTCATGCCTTTAATGTGGTTCTCAGAGAGATTCAGTGTGATACAGAATGTGACAAGCTTAACTCCTTGAAATACAGGTATCCATCCATACATCCATACATACATACATTCATAAAACATGGGCTTTCTCTCCCAAATTCACCTAAAAGGTATTGATTGGCCTAGTGGTATAGTACAAGATGCTTACCCATAGCTCTGTGCAGTGGGACTGAACCTGACTCCACGTGGTTTGCAAACTGAACTTCTTCACTACACAGCCATGCAAAGAGACAACACCACCATTACTGCTGACTAATGTTATATATATATATATATATATATATATATATATATATATATATATATATATATATATATATATCTATATATATATATATGTGCCACCTGACTGGCTCCTGTGCCAGTGGCACGTAAAAAGCAGCATTCAAGTATGCTTGATGCTAGTACCACCTGACTGGCCCTCATGCCGGTGGAATGTGAAAAGCTCCCACTACACTCTTGGAGTGGTTGGCGTTAGGAAGGGCATCGAGATGTAGAAAGCTTGTCAGATCTGATTAGGGCATGATACAGCCTTCTGGCTTGCCAGTTCTCAGTCAAATCATTCAACTCATGCTAGCATGGGAAGTGGACATTAAAGACGATGATGATGTATATATATATATATATATATATACATTCAGTTGGAATTTATTAAAGATAGAAGGTACTTATGGTTACGTGGGAAATTGGACTCTACAATTTGAAAGAAAACTTTAGGGAGGCCCTTAATGTTTAAAGCGAATAGGGGTGTATACCAGAGAATAGATCTCCCACCGTTTTTATTAGGCAAGTTAGGGGAGGTCTATTTAATAAGGACTTCAACCCACATGGATATATGCAGAATTGCACTAAAGACTCATGCTTTGGTTTCTATAACTTCAGAAAGTTGAACTATGAGCTTTTATGCCTTTTTTTCTTCTCTCTTTCCATCTCCTTATTCTTTTACTCCTTTCCTCTATGTTATCTTATTGATATATACCATTCTCATTTTCCATATTTTTTCCCCCCAATTTGTCTCTGATGACAGTATATCCCAGAAACAGCTGTGAGATTTTAAATTTCTTCCTGCAATCATATTGTATATGACTTAAGATGTTTGCCTTGCCTTAATATTTGACGTCCTTTTTAACAATTACATATCTGCTACATTGGAAATCTGCAATGGCTCCATAACTGCCATCTTGGCTATAACCTTGGAGTCGTAGTAATCCGTTACGGCACTTACCTTGCATACCTAATCCGTTAGATCACCTGTGAACTAAAGCCCCATACTTTGTATATATGTATATGTGTGTATATATATATGTGTATATATATGTGTGTGTGTGTGTGTATACGTGTATGTATGTGCATATATACATGTGTGTGTATATATATACATATGTGTGTGTATGTGTATATATATGTGTGTGTTTATATATATAATTATATGTATGTGTATATATATGTATATGTGTATATGTATGTATGTATATGTGTATATATATATGTATATGTGTATATGTATATATATGTGTGTGTATATATATGTATATGTGTATATACATGTGTATATATATGTATATATATATATGTGTATATGTATGTGTGTGTATATATATATATGTATATGTGTATATGTATGTATATGTGTATATATATACATGTCTATATGTGTATGTATATGTGTATATATATACACATGTGTATATGTATATATATATATATATGTATGTGTGTGTATGTATATATGTATGTATATATTTGTGTGTATCTGAGAAAGAGTGTGTAGCTGTCTCTTCCTCTTGTTTCGTCATTTGCATATTGATCGAAAACAAAGTTGCTTGTGTTTACAAATGGTGTTATTTGTTTATAATTTTTCACAAAAAAAATATATCTAACCATAGAACTGTTTATTTTTGAAAGAACTAGATGGAATATTACATTACTTGGAAACAGTAAGAGAATCTGATCACAGTAAATCTGCTTCATTAAGTTTTGTCTGACCCTTGCAAACTTGAAATAGCAGATGTTGAAATTGCACGCGTGCACCCCCCCACCCCACCCACTCTCTCTCTTTCTCTCTCTCTCTCTCTCTCTCTCTCTCTCTCTCTCTCTCTCTCTCTCTCTCTCTCTCTCTCTCTCTCTCTCTCTCTTCTCTCCAAATATATATATATATATATATATGGGAGAATTTACGAAAAAAAACAACAACAGACGAGGACAGATGGTGTAAACAACAAATGGATGTATTAGTTTAACGCTTGGGAATAGAGAAAGTCTTTAACGTTTCGAGCTACACTCTTCAACTGAAAGGAACACAGAAAGAAATAAGGAGAAGATATATATATATACACACACACACACACACACACACACACACACACACACACACACACACACACACACACACACAATGCTGTAGACAGAGCCATTAGAGCAAAGAAACAGACCTGGAAGAGTGGGAGTAGCAGGTAACTGTATCATTTAGACAGAAGGGAATCTAGGAAATGGGATATCTAGCCAAAGGAGAAGCAGAAAAGAGGAAGTTTGCCTATGTTCAGCGCCTTGAAGACCAAAGAATCGAAGCGTTCCAGATTGCAAGACAGTGTGTGAAAGAAAATTGTGATGTCATAAGAGAGAAATGTGTCTCTATGGATGATGGTGCACTTGCATTTAGTGATTCTGGAAAGGAAGAGGCTTGGAAATGCCATTATGAAAGACTGCTAAATGTAGAGAACAAACGGGAGGAAGAGAGTCTGCCAAATGTTGACTAAATTGAGGGACCAGCTACCCAGATTGACAGTACCTTAGTAGGTAAAGCAATTAAGGACATGAAGATAGGGAAAGGAAAGCCCCTCATCCATTGTGAATCACCGTTAAGTTGCTTAAAGTATCTGGCGGTGTGGGTTATGGTCTAGTCACTTGTATTGTAAATCAGGTGATTCATGAAGAAAGTATATCTAATGACTGGTGTAGCAGCACCGTTGTCAACTGCAACAACGGTAAAGGTGATGCCTTAGATAGAAATAATTACAGAGGTATCAAATTGTTGGATCTAGCATCTACATTAAGTAAGATATCCAGAATGCTCTACTGTTTTATCATTTGTAGTTGCACAACTTCCACACAGTTTTACTTTCATCTCTACCTAATTATTTACAGTTAGCAGGATTGTTGAGCTCTTGTTTTTTTCTTTCCCATCAATTGAGCTCTAAATAATTTGTTTGCAACTCACTAGTTTGCTTCCTTGTATTGTCATATTTTTGCATTTTCCCAGTTCAAGGAAATTCCATGCCCCCTGCTAAATTGCTTAACAATACTCAAGAGACCCTCAAGATGGGGGAACATTTGCGGTATATAATTTTAAGTCATATATGAATAAGGTATAGTGTCTGGCCCTGCACCCCCTTGTTTTTATGTTGTATTGTAGAACCAAACTAGTTTTTATTGGCCAACACAAGGTTAACAAGTTCACAGATGGAATATCTTAGTAAATACTCTTGTGAAGCTGGAGCTTACAATTATAACCATCATCATACTGTTGTTGGAAATAGTAAGAACTGTCTGCCATTTCTTTAAAGAAGTTCACTGTGATGTCATTAAATAAGTGCACTTTCAGCACTTTGATCTTATAGACATGAATCAAAGTCTACCTTGCAATTAATTCAGACTCATGACAGTGAAGGTGCATGGCTCAGTGGTTAGAGCGTCGAGCTTACAATCATGAGGTTGTGAGTTCGAACCCCGGACCGGGCTGCATGTTGTGTTCTTGAGCAAGACACTTTATTTTACGTTGTTCCAGTTCACTCAGCTGTAGAAATGAGTTGCGATGTCACAGGTGCCAAGCTGTATCGGCCTTTACCTTTCCTTTGGATAACACTGGTGGCATGGAGAGGGGAAGCCGGTATGCATGGGCGACTGCTGGTCTTCCATAAACAACCTTGCCCAGACTTGTGCCTGGGAGGGTAACTTTCTAGGTGCAATCCCATGGTCAGTCATGACCGAAGGGGGTCTCAGCATGACAGTTTCTATCTTTTTTGCATAGTGTTGCATCATCTGTCATCCTCTTGTTAATGATGAGCTATTTGATTGTTCCATGGGACTTGGACTAACACCGTTTCTGTACTAGAGAAATTAAATTATTATTATTTTTATTCACTTAACTCCTGATTTCTCTATGTCATGTCTCAGCTCCATCCTGCAGCATAGAGATGCAACACTTTCCTCAATACATAAGCTGTATCTAAATACTTCCTAAAAAGTTTGATATTTGTAGCTTTTGATGCCAGAATATTACTCATTTTGAGATGGTCCCAAGTGCACCGATCACAATATGTACTATGCTTGCATTTGAGGCGTTATGGATTCGTTTCACTTCCAATCCTAGATTTTGGTGCTTCTTGATTTCTTGTCCTCTGTCTTAACAATGTTTTGGTCTGCAGGTATAGCTACTTCAATGCAGGTCCATTCTTTGGACTCCTTCCATAGGAGAGTGATAATTGGTTGGTTATGTTGCAGCTTTTTGTCTGTGCATATTGACATATCCTATGTGAGTTTCACCTGATCATTCTCTGCTACTGGCAAAGATGGTACTCATACCATTCGTTGGAACACTCTAGCCCATACTTCTTGCATAACCAATGTATTTACACTGCTACTTTGTCAAGGCATTTTTTGTACTCTTTTGGGCTAGTTTTGAGCATCCACTAATTATATGTCTAACTGTTGCAGATGATTTTCCACATAATCTACACCAAGGTGATGATGCTGCTATCTTATCAATTATTGTTGTTTTTATTATTATAATTATTATTATTATTATTATTATTATTATTATTATTATTATTTGTTTGACTTTTGCTTCGTATTTGCACAAGTTGACTCCAAGTCTCACTCAGAGACTTCAAGAGACAAGTTAGAAGTTCAAGTTGTTTTCATCATCATCATCATCATCATCATCATCATCATCATCATTTTCATCATCATCATTAATAATAATAATAATCCCAGTAAGGCAGCAAGCTGGCAGAATCATTGGTATGCTGAGCGAAATGCTTAGTGGTATTTCATCTGTCTTTATGATCCGAGTTCAAATTCCGCTGAGGTTGAATTTGCCTTTCATCCTTTCGGGGTTCGACAAATTAAGTACCAATGAAACACTAGGGCCGATGTAATCAACTGGTTCCCGCCCTCAAAATTTCAAGCCTTATACCTTTAATAGAAAGGATTATTATAATTATTATTAATATGGTAAGCTGGCAGAATTGTTACACTGCTGGAGAAAATGCTTAGCAGCATTTTCCCCCAGTTCTTTACATTTTGAGTTCAGTTGCTATTAAGGCTGACTTTGCCTTTCAATCCTTTTGAAGTCAATAAAATCAGAACCAGTTAATCACTGGAGTCGATGTAATCAACTTCCCCATTGATTTTGCTGGTCATGTGCCAAATTTAGAAAGGATTATTATCATCCTCCTTATTATTATTGTGTAACTCGGTAGGTTCATTAGAGTATTGGGAAATGCCTTATGGTAATATGTTCCATCTCTTTATATCTTGAATTCAAGTCCCGCCGAGATCAACTTTGCTTTTCATCCTTTCAATTTCATTGATTTTATTGACTGTTTCTCCTTCCCCTTCAAATTTATGGCCTAATGCCTAATTTAGAAATAATTACTATTAATAATAAAAATAGTTTCTAAGTTAGGCACAAGGCCAGCAATGGTTGAAGAGAAGGAGTTTAGTCAATACTGTCAACCCCAATACTTAAGTAGTACTTTATTTTATTCACCCCAGAAATGGTGTGGGTTGAATGGCAAAGCTGGCCTTGGAGGGATTTGAACTCAGTGTAAACATCCAGAACAAATATGGCAAAGCATTTTTCCCCTTGAAATTCTAGTGAATCTGCCAGCTCACTGCCTTAATAATAATAATAATAATAATAATAATAATAATAATAATGGTTTTGTTTATTTGCTATCAGAGCGAAGGATGATGGGGACAATACAAAACAGACATAAAGCGTGGGAGTTTACGTATGATGAAACAATAAAATATACAAACGATAAAAGAAATAAAATAAAAAAAGGTTAAATATACGTGGTATACAGTGAAAAGGAAGGAAAATATAGTATACAAAGGTTAACAAGAAAAGGGGGGATGATAGAGAATATCAACAACAACAATAATAATCACTGTATTTATCAAACTATCAGATATTATTATGCATTGCTGGTCACAATGCACTTCATTGCATTGCTGTAGCTTTCAAACAATGCCATTCACTGGCTAAGTGGACGGGCCAGTATTTCCCCTAAATGAAATGCCAGTCCATCACAGCTGAGTAGACTGGAAGCAATGTGAAATGAAGTGTTTTGTTCAAGAACACAACACATTGCTGGTCTGGGAATTGAAACTATGCTCATGCCATTGTGAGTACAATATCCTAACCACAAGGCCACACACCTTCACTATAATAATAATAATGGTTTTAAATTTTGCCTCAAGGGCAGCCCTTTTGGTGAGAGGACGAGTCGAATACATTTACCCCAGTGTGTCACTGATACTTAATTCATTGATCCTGAAAAGACGAAAGGCAAAATCGACCTTGGTGGAATTTGAACTCAGAATGCAGCGACAGACAAAATACCACTAAGTATTTCACCTGGCGTGCTAATGATTCTACCAGCTTGCTGCCTTACTATAATAATAGCGATGATAAGGATGACTATTTCTAAAATCAGTATGGTGATGCAGGTTTGTATTTAAGGAAATACTGTATGTAAGCAGGTATGACAACGATAGTGGAGGCACAATGGCCCAGTGGTTAGGGCAGCGGACTCGCAGTCATAGGATCGTGGTTTCGATTCCCAGACCGGGCGTTGTGAGTGTTTATTGAGCGAAAACACCTAAAGCTCCACAAGGCTCCGGCAGGGGATGGTGGCGAACCCTGCTGTACTCTTCCACCACAACTTTCTCTCACTCTTTCTTCCTGTTTCTGTTGTACCTGTATTTCAAAGGTCCAGCCTTGTTACACTGTGTCACGCTGAATAACCCCGAGAACTACGTTAAGGGTACACGTGTCTGTGGAGTGCTCAATCACTTGCACGTTAATTTCACGAGCAGGCTGTTCCGTTGATTGGATCAACTGGAACCCTCGACATCGTAAGCGACGGAGTGCCAACAACAACAATGACAACGATATTAAATGTTTGGGACCAAGGAAATGGAATCAAGAAGAGGGGATTCTATGATCATAAGTTCAAATGATGTCTAGTGCACTCAGCAAAATAAGCCTCCATCTTCTTAGAAATGCATAGGACACTATTATCTCTGTCCTATCTTTATATAACACACCAGAATATGATTTGAAGAAGATTCAGTTACTATTTCCAGGAGGTCAAGTGGCTATGCAAAGACACCTTGATTGATTCACCAGTGTGACGGCTATCAGTGCTGGTGTGTGTGTGTGTGTGTGTGTGTGTGTGTGTGTGTGTGTAGGGGTAATGCAGTCTTTATTGTTTTTTCTTCTGCGTCTTACAAGTCAGTCTCTCTTTTAAGCATTTGAAAGCATATTTCGTCTCTGGTGCCTACAGAACATGACAACTTATTCCCTTCATCTTGTCATGCATCTTTATTCAATTTTCATTCTTTTACTTAATATCATATCTTTATGAGGTTTTTATTTTGTTTTTCTTTTTTCTTTTTAACATTTAAAGAAATGTTATGAACTGTGATTCTGTTACACACTTCCAACTGCTGTCATTTCCTCTATTAGAAACCATCTTAGTTCTTCCACACATGATTAGATGAGAAAATAATTGCTACTAGTCTTGAAAATCCAATAATTTCCCCTGTATTTAAGCTTAAATTTCATTTTTAATCTGATCCAATTGTATTCTTATGTTGAACAATTTCTTGCTGAACAATTTGACATATGGTAAAAAGAGCAATATTAAATATTCCATTATAGCTAACTACCACCTTTCAAACAGCAACGCTAAATTTGACTCTCATTCACTTACCATATCTTTGTATCCATCTCCATCTCTTCATATATATATATATTGCTCTATCTATTATATATATATAAAGTTTTCTACAGAAAGTAATGCAAAAGTAGGCATAACACCTTAATTAACTGACATAGGTCATTCAAATTTCATGTCATTAGAGTAACTCTTTTTTTTTTTATGCAAAGGCATTATTTAATAGGTTTCCATCACAAGTGATGCTTTTTTACTCTCATTGAATCGAACTCTTGAACACTCTTTGGTAAAAATCAGATGTACACTGCCGTACCCACTTCTTCATTGCCACCTTCACCTTGTCTCCAAAGACTGGCCTTCATTGGATTGGAAAGGTGGCAGTCAAAGAGTGCCAAATCCAGGCTGGATGGCAGCCCATTAACCAGCCAAGGTTACCAATTATCTAATTTGTTGTGAAAGATGTGTGTGATCATGCATTTTCATAGAAAAGGTGGATAGTTTTGTTTGGTCTCATCTTCCTAATGATTTCTTTAAGCTTTTTGGGTGTCTCTCAAAGTACCGCTTGCTGTTCACAGTACATTTACATTTCAGAAAATCAAGGAGAATGACACCCTTGTCATGCCCCCACCCCCAAATAGGTCTCTGTGCCAATCACTGGTTCTTAAACTTCTTAGACCATCAAGATGTCATTCCATGGATTTAGGCTTCACTTCTGGATCATAAAGATACACTGACATTTAATTCCATGTTACTAGATAAGAAAAAAATACTCCAAAAAACAAAATATCTTCAATAGGTGCAACCATGGCTGTGAGGTAAGAAGCTTGTTTCCCAACCACACATTTCTGGGTTCAGTCCAACTGTGTAACACCTTGGGTGAGTGTCTTCTATAGCCTCGGGCCAACCAAAGCCTTGTGAGTAGATTTGGTAGACAGAAACTGAAAGAAGCCTGTCGTATGTATGTATGTACGTATCTATTTATCTATCTATCTGTGTGTGTCCTTGTGTCTGTGTTTGTGCCCCCTCCCCACTGCTTGACTACTGGTGTTATGTTTGCATCCCTGTAAATTAGTTGTTTGACAAAAGAGACTGATAGAATAAGTACTGTCAGGCTGGAGTGATCGGAAGAGTTTTTCAACTTGGTTACTGTCTATATCAAGGATCACCAAACTTTTTTCACAGTGGGCCAGATAATTGAGAGAATGACAAGCGCAGGCCACATAACCATTTTGTTCAATATAATACAGTGAATACACATGTTGTTGGCACTCCGTCGCTTACAATGACGAGGGTTCCAGTTGATCCAATCAACGGAACAGCCTGCTCGTGAAATTAACGTGCAAGTGGCTGAGCACTCCACAGACACGTGTACCCTTAACATAGTTCTCGGGGATATTCAGTGTGACAAGGCTGACCTTTTGAAATACAGGCACAACAGAAACAGGAAGTAAGAGTGAGAGAAAGTTGTGGTGAAAGAGTACAGCAGGGTTCGCTACCATCCCCTGCTGGAGCCTCGTGGAGCTTTAGGTGTTTTCGCTCAATAAACACAACGCCCGTTCTGGGAATCGAAACCGCGATCCTATGACCACGAGTCCGCTGCCCTAACCACTGGGCCATTGCGCCTCCGCAGTGAATACACATAAGATAAAGACAACCAACATATTTATTTTTTGTACCTTATTCCTTGTTCAGACTGTTCCTTGATTCACTGAGAGTGCTAAATCTCATAGGGTCCTACTTATTCAAATTTTGAATTGCTTCAAATGATTTAACTGTTCTTATGAGATTTAGCACTCTCAATGCCTCAAGAAACAAACTAAAAGCATGGAGCAAGATAAAGATTCAGTTTCAATACACCATACACTCTACAACATGTTTTGAGTACTCCTCTTTTGTTTGTTTGACATGATTCTACATTTATATGTTCCTCCCTCCCATGGAGATGAGCACTTCCATTGAGATGAGAAACAAACAGAACATGAAATAAAATAAACATTCATTTAACCTCTGCGCGCGCGTGCGTGTGTGTGTGTGTGTGTGAATGCTCAAGGAAAATATTATTGGGAAAGAATATAAGAATACATTAGCTTGAAGTGTGTGTGTGTGTATTGTATGCATAGGAGTTTGGTTTGTATTTTCTTTCATCCACCCACTCACACATGTCTGTTCAGTTATTGCATCTCATGCATTCATCTATCTGTCTATCCTTTTACAAACAAGTTCTACTGCTTGTATGAAAAACACCGAAGAGCATACTGTTGGTGTATAATTATTATTGTTATGGAAGGTCTTTTTGTAAAAATAGCCCTGGGGATTAAAGAAAAACCTTTCATTCCATTTAACTTTGAAGCAAACCCCAGCTGGGTATCAGTCATTAAAGCTCTTTGATAAAAAATTAATTACATTGTTTAGGCCAGTAGCTCTGTATTTATTAATCAAAAATCCTTGCTGAAGCCAACATAACTATGCAGGAAAATGATCATAAATAGTAAATTAAAAATTTTAATGTTGTAGGGATTTTATCCACACATGCATACACACAAGCACACATGGTGTAAACCAAATACTTACATGTGCTATATGTATATATATTTTATACTGATATGTTGCTACATTCTTTTCGATTAACATTTTATTATCTCTTATAATGCATTCTTACCTGTACACAATCAGTGTATTTAAATATATAGGTATGTATTGAATGTTTCTATATGTATGAGTGCGTATGTAAGCATATCAAGAAAGAATAAATATATTGATTGAGAATCCATAACAACATGTTAGTATGGAATGGAAGTAAATAACATGTTAGTATGTAACATGTGTGTAGTGGCAAAATATTTAAAAGCTTTAATTCACTTTTTATAATCGTGCGCGCTCACATACACACATCAATAGATCCAAGGCTGCTGCTCACAAATAAGCATGACCTTGTAGCATGTATTATTCTTTTTCATATGGAGAACACTGAGGATGTGATAGCTGGAGTGATTAGACTGGAGCAGTGTGAAATGAAGTGTCTTGTTCAAGGACACAATTCCCTGCCTAGACCAGGAATCAAACCCACAATCTTATAATTGTAAACCCAATATTCTTACTAGGTCGTATAAAACTATATATGTGTGTGTACACATATATTTTCACATGTACAGATATATAAATGTGTATATATACTTATATGCACAGATGTATGTGTGTGTGTTTTATGTGAAATCATATATAGAAACAATCTAACATTAACTGAAAGAGCATTCAGTACATTTAAGTAGAATATAAAATTCATTTTTACCACTTAAAATTTATATTTTTCCTTCCCAAAAATATTTTATTTTTCATTCAAAATATATTATGTACATAATTACATGCTCTCTCTTTCTCTCTGTCTCTCTCACTCACACACACATGCACGCACGCACACACAAACACACACCAAAAAATCCATAAACCAGAAAAAATTGCTTGCTTGATAGAGTAATACCTATCACCTCTGAAAAACTTGTAATGTTATTAAACAGTGCTGTTATCAAATATCTGATTATTTCATACCCAGTGAAAACCAGTTGTTATGATTGACTGATATGGATCTATAATTCTGTATACTTGTGTGTGTGAGTGTATCTGTCTGTCTGCCGTCTGCATATATATATATATATATATATATATATATATATATATATATATATATATATATATATATGCATGCATATATATATATATATCTGTTGTATGCTCCAGCTGAAATATGGTGAAAGGCAACAATCAAGTTGAGAACATTAGCCCAACTAATATAAACAATATACATATAATATATATATATATATATATATATATATATATAATTGCATCCCGTACCACTGTAAAATAGTTGGTAAATGAATGGAAGCAGTGTTAAAGATGGCTTGTTGATGTTGCTGACTAATGTTGGTGTTATGATAAAATGTGCCCATTTAAGGAGGTATCCTCAGGAACATGGAGGGCATCTATCAGCTGAAAATATACCAAAATGCAATGTGAGTGAGATGTGTTTCCTAACCACTCCATCAAAGCCATTGTAGCATTGGAAATTGGATGTGGTGGTGGTGGTGGTAGTAACAATGATGACAACTCTGTGTGTGTACATGGGGAAACCTTTGTTAAATGAGCAAATAATTGCAAACATACATAAATAAATATATTTATACTCAGATCATCCATCAAACCTTCAAATCATCTCTGAAGGTTTGAATATGTATATTTATGTCTGTGGAGAAGGAAGATGTATGAGAACTCTTTTATTCTTTTACTTGTTTCAGTCATTTGACTGCGGCCATGTTGGAGCACCACCTCTTAGTCAAGCTAATCAACCCCAGGACTTAATCTTTGTAAGCCTAGTACTTATTCTGTCGTTTTCTTTTTGCCGAACTGCTAAGTTACAGGGACATAAACACACCAGCATCGGTTGTCAAGCGATGGTGGGGGGGGACAAACACAGATACACAAACACACATACATATATATATATATATATATATACACATATATACAACGGGCTTCTTTCAGTTTCCGTCTACCAAATCCTCTCACAAGGCTTTGGTCGGCCTGAGGCTATAGTAGAAGACACTTGCCCAAGGTGCCACGCAGTTGGACTGAACCCGGAACCATGTGGTTGGTAAGTAAGCTACTTACCACACTGCCACTCCTGCGCCTACTGAATGAGTTCTCTGTTGGTTATAGATTTAGAGAGCTGCTAGTGGAAATTTATGACAGAAAGGAGTAATAGACAGCAACTCAGCAACTCAAAATATAGAGGAAAACTGACAGTTTCTGTGGGACAACTTGCTGAGGGCTACAGACTAGCCCTGTAGTTGGTGCAAGTTCCCAGCTAAATATATGATGTGACAGTAGAATAATATTGCAGATGGAGCCATAACAACTATGAGAAAAATATCAAGTACCTAGAAGAGAAAGTAAATGACTTGGGTACAATATGAAGATCAGAGGCATGTTGTGTTCTTGTTTGCTATGAATTGTACAAGAGTAAGTGGAGAACTAATAGCTGAGAAGTGTGTATGGAATAAAAATGGCACATTTCTTCTTAATGATGCTGAAGAGTATGAGGTATGGATGGCTTACTGTGAGTGGTCAACTAGATGGAAGTTCATGTAAATCTAACAGAGAGAGCAACCTCTAAGTTGACTGCAGTCTGGTAGATGGAGCATGGCAAGGTCTCTCAGCTATGCTTAAGAGAGTACTAGTGACTCCAAATAAGGACTTGAACTATGACAGTCTGTCTTACCCATTCCAGTATCAAAAGGGACTTAAAAATAAAGATGGTCAGATATGTTGTATTAATAATATGCACAGCTATATATATATATATATATATATATATATGAATAGATTTATGTACTTTCATATATATATATATATATATATATATAAGGAGACACAATGGCCCAGTGGTTAGGGCAGTGGACTTGTGGTCATAGGATCACGGTTTCGATTCCCAGACCAGGTGTTGTGAGTGTTTATTGAGCGAAAACACCTAAAGCTCCACAAGGCTCCGGCAAGGGATGGTGGCGAACCCTGTTGTACTCTTTCACCACAACTTTCTCTCACTCTTACTTCCTGTTTCTGTTGTACCTGTAATTCAAAGGGTCAGCCTTGTCACACTATGTCATGCTGAATATCCCCAAGAACTACGTTAAAGGTACACGTGTCTGTGGAGTGCTCAGCCACTTTCACGTTAATTTCACGAACAGGCTGTTCCGTTGATCGTATCAACTGGAACGCTCGATGTCGTAAGCGATGGAGTGCCAACAACAACAACAAAACAAAAGATATGTATAGAGAAAATTACGCCTTTATTATAGATCTCACCTTATAAAGTCGACAATTGTTTCTATTGTATTAATACACACAAACAAAGGAAAGAGAGATAGAAAATATTAAAATTAATATTTCTGAAAATATGTTAACACACCATTATCAAGGTTATCCAAAATTAGTGAAATTTGAATTGAACATATGAAATATTACCAGTACACAAACACTTACAAAAAGAATGCTTAGAGGAATTCATTATAAGACATTTCTGTATTCAATCAATGGTGATGTCAGTGGATAACAAAAAAAAAAGTAAAAATAAAAAATAAACATATTTAAGAAAAAGTATTTTTGTATCCAACTATTGGTAATATTAGTGAATAAAGAAACAATAAAAAGCAGACATAAGAATTCTACATTACAACAATTAGAAACATAGAGAAATATAATCTGAAAAGGGCTATTTTTGTATTCAACTATTGGTGACATCACTGGATAACTAAAGAATAAAAAATAAACAAGAATTCTATGTTACGATAATTAGAAACAGAGGTTTTATGTCACAACAATTAGTTATCTATTTATTAAATGTAGTAAACCTTCTAGAAGTATTAACTGTATTATGTAATATATGAAAAGCTATTATAATTAAGAATTGAAATATTCGAATGTCTTTTGAAATTTATGGCAACATTTTATTGTAAAGCCTCCATTACAATTCATTAAAATTAATTTAGAATTATTTATAATATATTTCTTCAAGACAAAGATCCCTTGTAGAATTACCAATATTTTACAATGGTGCATACCTTATAATGGACCACTTTGAATCATACTTAATGTCCCTATCTTTTAAACCCCAAATGCTTTTGCTAAGATTTGTAGAATTAATTTTTCTTCTGTACTTAAATGAATAAGAATGATTATGAAATCTAGATTCCCAAATTGTAACAGATTAATCAATAGAATAATACTTACAATCCCCTGTTATTTACCTTACACTGATAGACTATATTTTTCTTCAAACACTGATTTTCTAATGGGTATACAATTTTGCTTTTACAATTATACAAACATTTATTCACTTATATTTGGTACTCATAGTTGAATGTTGTTAACCAAATTCTTTTAAAACTGAGTGCTTTATTGATATCTGCCTGGATTTTTAATTCTTTTTTTCTTTTTTAATGATGATGATGATATATATGAAAAATTTTATCATCACTAATTGTGACTGAGAGTGATGAAACACCTATATTGCACCTCAGTCACAATTAGTGACAACAAAATTTTTCCTTTATGATATTTTATTGCGCCTAGCTGTTTATATTAATATATATATATATATATATATATATATATATATATATATATATATATATATATATATATGGAGGAAACCTGTATATATATGTGGATGGAACCTGTGGTAGAGGTACACCTAGGAAGAGGTCTACCTCTACCTAGGTAGAGGAGATGAGGTGTCGAAGCATGATCTTCGAACTTTGAGCCTCACAGAGGCATAGTGGCTGAGTTCCTTTCAAGCATTGGACCTCATGGAGGCAAAGTGACTGAGTTTCTTTTTAGTGTTGGGCCTTACAGAGGCAAAGTAGCTGTGTCCTTTTTGAGTGTTGGGTCTCATGGAAGCAATGACCAAGACCTTTGGCATTAGAAGAAGACCTATCAAGCCAAGCAAAATCGCAGTCGTAGCAGATACCAGTGTCATGCAAATTGGCATGTAAGCACTCCCTGGTGTCATGAAAATGGCCTGTAAAAGCACCCGTTACACTCTTGAAGTGGTTGGCATTAAGAAGGGCATCCAGCCATAGAAAACCATGCCAAATCAAACTGGAATCTGGTGCAGCATGCCAGCCCAATCAAACCGTCCAACCCATGCCAGCATGGACAATGGACATTTGATGATATATATATATAAAATTTGCATTTGTGTGTTTATGCATGTATGTATATATACATGCCTGTGTATGCATGAGAGCAGAATAAAACAGGAGATTTAGTCATACTCTTTATTACAACATAAATTACATAATCTTTACACACGTTTCACTAGCATATATTGTATGTCATGCAGTAATCATTACATTGATGATTACATAATAAACTTAAAATACCAGGTCATAAGAAGAAAACAGTAATTTAACCCATTGTTATTTACCAATCTCCGTTAGTAGACATAACTAAATGAAAACTGCATGTAAATATAGTAGAAAATTTTATGTATAACAGTTAAGAAAAGAAATTTTATTATAATTATATATTACTGGTAAATTAAGATAGAAAAGAAAATGTTTAGTCTGAGGAAAAGCAAAGAAGAAATTTGATGCAAAAATTATTGTAGGTCAAAAGAAATTATGAATTAATGATAGCTTAGAATTTAGTAGTAGATAGACACACATGCTCATACATCTTTATGCATATGCTGATGATCTAGTTTTCTTTATATGTACATGTATATATATGTACATATGTTTGTATATATATATATATATATATATATACATCAGAAGCTATGATAGATCGTTGACCAAACACCATTCAATTTTTTTTCTCTGTGTTTTTCTCCTTGTTTTCTCCGTATTCTTTCTGTTGAAGAGCGTAGCTCGAAACGTTAAAGACTTTCCGTATTCCCGAGCGTCATACTAATACATCCTTTTGTTGTTTACACCACCTGTCCTCGTCTGTTGTTGTTTTTTTCGTACATTCTCCTATATATATATATATATATATATATATATGAATATATATATATAGAACAAGATAACTTACATGCTCCTTTTTGTTAGGAAGCTAATTGTTCCCCCTCTTTCTTTTCCAGTCTTAGCCACAGTTGCATTTGCATTCCTCCTCTTACCAATGTGTCAGTATCTTATCCGACCATGTTCCAGTGGACAAAAGTAAGTGACTCTCTCTCTCTCTCTCTCTCTCTCTCTCTCTCTCTCTCTCTCTCTCTCTCTCTTATATTGCAGGACAATTGTTAAAAAACCTATGAAACACCATCAGGCATTGTGGATAGGGGGGGTTAGATTTGATAAATAAATTTGATAAACTAAATTCACTAAAACTGTCAAACAGATGAACATTAATAAAAACCCTTGTAAAATGCTGAACTAAATTTATCATACTCAACCTTAAACTAATAATATACTACAAAAACACCAAATCCCAAAATTCCTTATTAGTAATACAATACAAAACATTTGAGCCCAGGAAAATAATTGTGGGTGACCAACATGATATGTAAGTTTGTCTATAAAACTCTGTGTTGCAAACGTCAAGATACTAGCTGTTACAGTAGATAGACTATTCTTCTACTTGTTTCAGTCATTTTACTGCAGCCATGTTGGAACACTGCCTTGAAAGGTTTTAGTCAAACAAATAGACCTCAGAATCTACTTTCTTAAAAAAAAAAAAGCCGAGTACTTACTCTATCGGCGTCTTTTGCTGAAGCGCTATGTTATTGGGATGTAAATACACCAACACTGGTTGTCAAGTTGTAATAGCTACACACACACACACAATAGGCTTTCTTTCAGTTTCTGTCTACTAAATCCACTCACAAGGCCTTTGTTGGCCTGAAGTTATAGTAGAAGACACTTGCCCAAGGTGCCTCAATGTGGGATTGAACCTGGAAGCATGTGGTTGGGAAGCAAGCTTCTTATCACGCAATATTATACTATACTGCAACTAGTATAATACTCTCATATAGCTCACTTTGCACTTGTAACATGGAGCTGTGACACAATATCATGGCACACATCACAAAATGAAGTTAAGTTAGGAAAATACTAGTGGAGAATATTGACATACTTTATAAAATTCCACACAAAAATAGAAGAGTTATAACAACCATTGTCATACAACAATACAATGAAAAATTAACTCACAAGTGCACATCCGAAAAAGCAAAAAAAAAAAAGAGTAACATGTGACTCCTGACATAAAAAATAAATAAAAACCTAATGGTCAAAATCTGATCACAACAAACAAGTCAACATTTAACTGTTGATTTATGATGCTAATAGTCAACAAACCTTTGGTGGGAAAGTCTACATGAATTCAGTCTGTACATAAGAAACAACATTTATGCCAACTATATTCATTTCATTTTTTGAATGGATGTTTAGAAATGTCAGATATAGATTAAGGAGCATACTCATGGATTTAATGTAACATGTAATAAAGTATGTGTATGTATAACATACCTTGTGGACCTTCTGAACAGTTCCATCTGTCTCTAATTTGTGTGATGATAAGTCACATAGCTAGATATCTGAAACCCTCTCCTAAACTGTTTTTGCACTTTCACTGCATCTTCAAACTTACTGTAGTGTTATAGGATAAATTTTATTTGTTAAAACTTTAGCCTGGCTATCTTCATTGTTTCTAATGGGTTATATCTAAAAAGAAATGAAAATTGAGACATTAGCTGTTAAAGTGTGTGTACATTTTGGTGGGGATACTCTATATATATGTATATTTGTATTTATTTATTTATTTATTTATGTATGTATTTGCATATATATATAGATAGATAGTCATTTAGCAATTCATAAGTCAGAAAAAGGATGCACTCCTATATTTGTCAATAGGGCAGGTATACTAATCAAAGCATATAGTATTATACATCAATTACAACAATCTTACTATTTGGTTTCAGAAACCAGTTGGTGCGTGGTTGTGTGTTAAGAATTTTGCTTCCCATCCACATACTTCTGGGTTCAGTCCCACTGCATGACACCTTGAGCAAGTGTCTTCTACTATAGCTTGGACTGACCAAAGCTCTGTGAATGGATTTGGTAGAAGGAAACTGAAAGAAGACTGTTGTATATATATATATATATATATATATATACATGTATATACATATATATAAAGGGTAAAGATTCCCTTTGGCCTTGAATGACCATGGGATTGCACTTAGAAAGTTCCCATCTGAAATACAAGTCTGGGCAAGATTGTTTGTGGAAGAATAGCAGTTGCCCATGCATACCAGCCTACCCTCTTTATGCCACTGATGTTATCTAAGGGAAAGGCAAAGGCCAGTACAGCTTGGCATCAGTGATGTTGCAACTCATTTCTACACCTGAATGAATTGGAGCTACATGAAATAAAGTGTCTTGCCCAAGAACACAACACATGGCCCAGTCCGAGAATTGAACTCACTACCTCATGATTGTGAGCCTGACACGCTAACTACTGAGCCCTGCACCTTCACTGTATGTGTGTGTGTGTGTGTGTGTGTGTTTGTTTCCCAGTACTGCTTGTGAACTAGTGTTGGTGTGTTTATATCTCCATAACTTAGCAGTTCAACAAAAAAGACTGATAGAATACATACCAGGCTTAGAAAGAAAATAAGTACTTGGGTTGATTGGTCTAACTAAAATTCCTCAAGGCAGAGCCCCAGCATGGCTAGAGTCTAATGACTGAAACAAGATAAAAGATATATATACGTGTGTGTGTGCTTATCCATCCATCTTGCAGTTGTTAAACTTTTAGTGTTTTGTTTTATCTCTGTTTACTTCTTAATGTCCTGCAAATCTGACAACCCTAATTGTCTTGTAGTGCTGCTGCATCTTAAACCATTATCTCCAAATTGCAGACATTGGCAATTTAATGCTCATTATCTCACTGATTTATTACTCTAAATAATATTCTTCTCACTGATAAAGCTTTGATAATGGTAAGATGATGTTGATCAGGGCCTAACTATAGTTTACTCATCTAGTTTTACTTTTACAGATGACAATATGTTTGTTTGTACGTCAATAGGAAGTTTCAATGACTTGATCATTGCTGAGATTATCTGTCTGTCTATCTGAATCTCTCTCCCTCTCTCACTTAAATCCGTTGACTCGGCATTATTTTAGAATTGCAGTTGTGTTGGCAGAGCTGTTATTGTGGTGGTAACTAATTATAATTGGTCAGTAGACTGGCAGAATCAGTAGAGTATGTGGTAAATTACTTTGTGGCACATAGTTAAAGCCCTTTACATTCTGGGTTCAACTTTACCTTACAATCATCTATTTGGTCAATAAAATTAAAGTAACAAGCTTGCTGTGTGGTTAAGAAGCTACCCTTGCAATCATTTGGTTTCTGGTTCAGTCTCACTGTGTGGAACCTTAAACCTTGGGCAAGCATTTTCTACTATTGCCCCTGGCTGACCAATGTCTTGTGAGTGGATTTTGTAGATACAAACTGTGTGGCAGCCTGTTGTATATACATATGCATGTGTGTGTGTGTATTTGTGTTTGTATCCTCCTTCTAATGTTTGACAACTAGTTTTAGTTTGTTTACCTCCTCATAACTGCAGTTTGGCAAAGAGACCAATAAAATAAGTGATAGGATTAATCTGTTTCAATAAAACTCTTCAAGGAAGTGCCTCAGCATGGCCACAGTCCAACGACTGAAACAAATGAAAGATGAAAGATAACAGTCAAAGCAATGGATTGATTTACCTATGTATACTTCCCTAAATGTATGGTGTTATGTCTCAAGCTACTGCTATCTAGCACCTTTGGATGATCTCTACTCAACACACCTACCACGGACAGACTACCTCTATTTATATGTCTTGGGAGATCCTACTTCTTCGTCTGTGGGTGTCGACACAACAATGGCCTCCATCAATTTTAGAAATCAATAATTTAAGTGTGTAATATTTTTCATGTACTGACACCACCACCAGGACAAAGACAGGTGCGAGCATGGCTGTTGCATCCCAACCACATGGTTCTGCGTTCAGTCCTACTGTGTAGTACTTTAAGCAAGTATCTTCTAATATAGCCTCATGCTGACCAAAGCCTTATGAGTGGATTTAGTAGATGGAAACTGAAAGAAGCTTGTATATGTGTGTGTGTGTCTGTATTTGTCCCCCACCACTGCTTGACAACTGGTGCTGGTGTGTTTACATTCTCGTAACTTGGCCGTTCAGGAAAAGAGAGTGATACACTAAGTACCAGACTTAACAAAAAAAGACAATAAATTAGGACTGGGATTAATTCATTCAACTAAAAAAATTCTCCAGTATGGCTGCGCTCTTATGATTGAAACAAGTAAAAGAAAAAGATGATAACTGGGGGAAGAAGTATATCATATTTCTTAAACTTGTAGATTTTTGTCTGTCTTGCTTTCTACTCTTCAATTCTAAATGTATTTTCCTATTTTCCTTTCATCAGTTGACAAGAATCTGACTATTATACAATTAATACCAGTTGGTTAAATTAATGAACAATTATACCATGTAACAGAATTTTAAGATTTTTTTTGTTTGTTTTTGGTCAGTAAATGTTTTTTTCCTATTTGCTTCTATCTAGAAATCAAAGGAAATGACTACTATTCCCTTCAAATTTTGCTTTTGTAACCTGGACATCAATGTTTTGAAATTGACTTATTTTCCATTACATTTCAGATAGATTCAGCACTGAGCTGCTGAGCAAATATTCTGCTCAATACCACAGATTTACTTGTCAGTTTCTTGATCTTAACCACTTGAGCATGTCCCTTAGTGGCTGACAATATGTACATCTCTGATCATGAGCAGGAGTAGTGGGGGAGCATCATAGCCATGTGTTGAGAAGGATTCTTTGGGGTTTTAATAAATATAACAAAAGCAAAGTTTGAAGGAAATATTAGCCATTTTCCATACTTTCTAGGGGTAAACAAATAGGAAATAACAGTTGCTACTCAAGGACCAAAAGCATATTACTCAGTGTAACTCTATAAAATGTTTCACTTCAGCCAAGTGTGATAACATCTGAATATTGTTTCTGTTACTTTTCAGAATTTCATTTGGAATCTGTGGCCGGTTTACTGCAGCAGAGATAATGTCATTCTGCCTATCATTTTTCATTGTGTGTATATGGGTATTAACAGGGCATTGGCTTCTCATGGATGGTAAGACATTTCTCAGGCTTTTCTCTCTTCCTCTCCATTCTTCTTTTGACTCTTTGTGTTTGTATTCATTATTACACACATGCTCATTTGGACCTGCAGTTTTCCAAATCCAATTACCTACTGGAACGGTGAAGATTGGTAAGACATTCCAAAGATTTTCCATTTGATTTTCCTGAAATGAACATATAAACACAGTTACATTTGCATATGACATACACATACATGTATACATAATATGGAAACATACCCTAAAGAGACTTGTACACTTATTATATTCATTATATGAATGCAAGTTTATACATGCATGTACCCCCATATATATATTTATATACACACACACACACACACACTAATTTACTCACACGTTCATAAATCTCTGGAAGTATTTTGACTGAACAAAAAAAGAAAAACAGCCTTGTCACTTTGTGACAGACTCGAATTCTTTGAAAAATAATGTTTTGGATTCTCTGCCTGTTTCAGTGACTTTCTCTGCCCCTCATGCATTATGCCTGCTGCTTCCCTCTCCACCCCACCATATCATATCCTTCTTGTCCTACCCCCATCAGTGACTGTATTATCTGTACTACTTCTGCTGCTCGCTGCCCCCATACTTTTGCATCTTCCTATCTTCCACAGCTCATGGTAAAATCAAAACTTGGCAAGTGGTTGGCTCCAATGGCATCTTCTAGTCATTTTCTCAGATTTTTCACAAGAACGTCTCTGTTTAAGTTTCCTGCTACAAGGTCCCTTTCCTTTGGTGATTTCATTTTTACCAACTGTCAGTCATCAGCACACTGATATAGCTAATTTTCACATGCATTGTCTAAATTATCTGTGGAAACTGAAGAGACAGCAGATCAGTTATTGAAACTGTTATAAATTACAGATTGATGGACATGAAACAGTGATTTCAATGGATCTGCCACTAAGGTAGCTCCAAAGTAGCAGTTGCTTATATATCCACTGGGATTTCGGATTCTTGTACTATTCATTGTGCCCAACTCTCATCATCATCATCATCAGCATCATCATTTAATACCTGCTTTCCCTGGTGACATGAGTTGGATGGTTTGACATGGAGTTGTCTAACAGGGAACTGCCCAGGCTCCAACTGTCTGTTGTGGCATGGTTTCTATGGTTAGATGCCCTTCCTAATGCCAACCACTTAACAAAGTGTGGTGGATGCTTTTTATGTGCCACCAGCATGGGTATGTTTACGCAACACCAGCATTGGCACTTTTTAAGTGGCACTGGCACCTGAAAGGACAAGCCTGTATGTGTAGAAGACAGCAATTTTACTTAGTTTGACATGTCTTATCAAGTACAGCAAATCACCACATCTCCCAGTTTCTTGTCATCAAACGTTTATACACACATCATTATTATCACCATTTCACACCTGTCTTCCATGTTGGCATATATTGGATAAGGTCATGACAGATACAATTAGTTCTTACTAGGAGTTACTTCTTTCCTAGATAGATTGGAGGCCCACAGTTCACACATATGTTTAAACTTTAGCTTGGTTTCTACAACTGGATGCTCTTCCTATTACTAATCACTTCACGCACACACAACATTTACACACATACACACGTTAATATATTTTTTTGTCTATTTGTTTCAGCTCTTGGAATGGGTTTGTGTGTGGCTTTTATAGCTTTGGTTCGTCTTCCCAGTCTTAAGGTCTCTACACTTCTCCTTGTCGGACTTTTAATTTATGATGTATTTTGGGTATGTATTATTCTTGTTATTTTCTGCTCATTTCAAATGTTTGCATAAATGTATGAAGCATTAGTGATCCACACCTGGGTTATACCTTTTTGCTAGATATTGAACAGAAATCTACTGAGAAAGGTTACCTCTGTATACCTAAGGTGTATAACTTTTATTATTATTATTTTTTGTTCCACACAGAACCATAGTTTTCTTTTTTTTCAAAATGCTGCAGGTAGTACCACGTCTACATTATTACTGGTAGTGCTTCTACATATAGTGACCTGACTTATAAATCCTTCAAATGGACTTATTATTATTATTTGTTCCACACAGAACCACAGTTTTTTTCTTCAAAATCTTTTTCCAATAGAATTTATATATTATTCACTGTGTGTATACTACTTTCCACTCTGTGTAGTTCTGTGTTAGCATTTTTTTTCTTCAGAATCTTTTTTTCTTATATATTTTTCACTGTGTGTATTTTACTTTTCACCGTGTGTAGTTCAACTCTATGTTCGTGTTCTTTCATAACACTACTACGAGCATTCATAACCTCTTTACCACTGTTATAATGACACCATTATACAGTGGGAGGTATTATGGTCGCCACTGTTATGTCCCACATTACGACCACGTATTTCGTTGTCTGTGGGACTGGCCCGAACAGCTTGCCTCGCTGACTGACCTTACTGACTGTGTCAGTTCACGATTCATTAGTAGTGGACCAGCCTACTTCTTACCTGGAGGCATCCATCACAACAGATATATCATAAACATTAGTTTTCATTCCCATTTACAACTATGCAAGTAATCTTCCTGTTTCTAGGAATCAAACAAAAAGCAACATATGTGTCACTCAATGGTAAAATACGGCAACATACTTTATTTTGATGTCATCTGTTTCTGAATTCACATCTCACAATACCTTTTATAACCTCTGAAGTTAATGTTGCTTTAAACCCTACCCACTTCCTTTGATTTTTGTTGATTATAGTGACCTATAATCAACAACAGTCTAGCTGTCATCAGTCCATTTTTGTACAAGACAGTAGAGATATGATGTGAGGGCGGGTTGACTGTTATTTCTTGCACATCATAGAGGCTCCTTCATTGATTCATCACCTTACACAGAGAGCATTATTTAATCTAGTTAGTTGGCATATCTCTTACAAGACCAGGTCACACTGTTTGGTTTCTTTTAAAACTTTTGTCTGGTTGAAATTGTTTACACTTGTAACAACTGTCATCACCATCTTTGCAAAACAGGAGTGTGTATATGTGTGTGCATGCGCATGCACATGCATATCAATTTCCATCTCTGCCCTTAATAGGTACACAAAACCAGAGTGTATAAATAAGCGTTGATACAAAACCCCATCCCCCTTGTATTCAGTGGATTTATTTTTATAGTTCAGTGATTTATTTTGATAGTTGGTTAATTTATTCATTAAAGCAAATGGTTTAATGAGCACAAATGCTTGGGGGTGGGGGATAGAGGGTGGAAAATAACAGCTAGCAAGTAAAATATGTGATTTGTTGAAAAGTGATTTTTATCTTGTAGTTAACTCTGATATGGTTCACTTTTCTACTTATGTTTCAGGTGTTTTTCTCATCGTATATATTTAGTACCAATGTGATGGTCAAAGTTGCAACGAGACCAGCCGAGAATCCTGTAAGTATTTCTTATTCTTTTATTTGTTTCAGTCATTTGACTGTGGCCATGCTGGAGCACCTCCTTTTAGTCAAAGAAATCGACCCCAGCACTTTATTGGAGCTTCACACACATGTACACACATGCGCGCGCATGCAATGGATAGTAAAATGGTTTACACCTGGTAGCTTATGGTAAAGTACGGTCACTTTCACAGTGATCATTATGTATATGACAAATGGAAGACGGAATATACGAGAATTTATCATTAATCACAACAATTGTTTCAACACATCTAGCATCGATTCCTCATGGGTGTGACGCTCAACAACTGGTTCAGGAGCATCTGGCGGTGCAGATGTATCTCGTCAGGTGATAAATAAATATAACTCATTAAAATGACTGTTCCGCAATGTAACTTCCCGTTTTGTAGAAAGAAAAGCAGCCAGATGGAGGAAATACAATATATATATATATATATATATATATATATATATATATATATATATATATATATATATATATATATGTATGTATGCATATATATATATGTGTATATATATATATATACATATATATATATAGGGAAGATACATTTGATAATGTATTCCTAAGTTACTTATTTTTGTTTAACCCCTTCATTCCCTATGGAGCATAGGCTATCGATAACTTTTTCCCACTGTTCTTGACCTTGGGTTATTTTTCTTTTTCTTTCCAGTTGGGGTAGGGGCTTGCTTTTTCAGTTCTGCTTCAGTCATATGTATCCCTAAGGAAAGGTCTTCCTCTCCCAGATCTTGTTTGTTTTCAGTTGTCATTGAAGCTTCTGTAACTTCACTTTATCTTAGGTAGGGTTGCTACCCTTATGCAAATCCATTTTTACCTCTGTGAATTGGTGCTATATATTATTAATCTGGCCTCATAAGGTGATGAGCTGGAAGAATTGTTAGAATGCTGGCAAAATGCTTAGTGGCATTTTATCCGTCTATAAGTTCTGAGATCAAATTCTGCCATGGTCAACTTTGCTATTCATCCTTTCAGGTTTGATAAAATAAGTACCAGTTGAGCACTGGTATCTATGTGATTGACTAACACCCTCTCCCAAACATACTGGTCTTGTGCTGAAATTTGAAATCATTATTAATCTGGCCTCCGTCCTTTGACCTGTCCAGCATGGGAGGCCTTATCAGGAGCTTGTACTCTGTTGGCATCGCTTTTAGGGTCATTGAGGCACATGAGCCACCACACTGCAACAAGGACTGGACCTTGTGGTAGTCCTAGATTCATACTTAAAATCAAGATGAGGTGTTTTTGTGACTGGAATATTTATGACCATCCTATGCCTACTGAATTAGGGCTGGTCTAAGCTAAACAACCATAACAGCTAAAAAGCTGGAGTTTAGCTGGACTGAAAAAAAAAACAGTTAATGACCAATCTGAACTGACTGTTCAATACTGAGGATTGAAAGAGGTTCAATACTCTTGGCTACTTGGCAGCAATGGCAACTCAGGATCAAAAATATAGCTGGTATCAGTGTGAAAAGATACTGTTGCTATTTTGATAGAGCAACAATAGAGGGACTAAAATCTGAGAAATACATAATCTTAGTCTTACAATCATATAGCAAATGTTTTTAAGTTCAAAAGTACTAAGTACTAACAGCAAAACTAAAATATTCTAAAACCAATAATTAAGAGTGCAGGTATGGCTGTTTGGTTGAAGAAATTTGCTACATAGTCACATGGTAATGAGTTCAATCCCACTGCATGACACCATGGCCATGTATTTGTCACCATAGTTTCAGATTAATCCAAGTCTTTTGAGTAAAATTGGGCAAACAAAAACTATCTAATGGGTTGTACTTTTGATGTGTGGCTTCTTTTACCATTTCACCACTAGTTATGGAGGCCCTGGAAAGGTCACAGGTGTTGCTCTTCCTTTTCTGAAACTGCTATAAAATAAAATAGAATAAATAAAACATACTTAAACTATTGTATGTTTACCTAAATGAAACAGGTTAAACATGTTCAGATACTGATGACCATATATTTTCTTCTCAGAAAGTTAATGCATTTGTGAGAACAGTTTTATGAAATGTTTGGTGAGCACTGTTTAATACTGATTTCAGCATTTATTAATTTTTTTGCTATAGAGAGGGCCTTTTACGAATCTAAACATTTTTTTTTAGTTTTGTTTAGAACATGTCATGATGAAATTCACTCACTGCACTCTTATAAAGTTGTTCATGTTAGAAAGGTCAACTAGCCATAGAGACCATGTCAAAAATGAAACATAAACGCCAGATACAGTCCTCCAACCTGTGTAGAAGGAGAGTAACTCTGAATAAGTTCTGACACTGACTAGACAGCCTATCTAACCCATGCCAGCATGGAAAGTAGGCATGAAATGATAATGATAGCATGCCTAATTGTCAATATTTTTTTGTGTAATTTCAGCCTTAGCTTTTGTATTCAAGTACTGAAGGTTTCCATTTATTTGGCTTTTTTGCTATCTTTCATTACATAGTTGTATTAATGCCTTGCACACTATAGCTTTATCACCATCCCGTATATTGAAGAAACTTCAAAAATATTTTGAGCCTTGCTTAAAATATGTATTACAATTGAAATGTAGTAGAGGCATTGTAACTATCACAAACATATATTCACATATTATAAGAGCTTAAAGTATTTTGTTGTACAGCTAGCACTTTTGCAATATCCTCTGTAAGATGTTGCACAAGCACTCAGCTCTGTGTGCTTCTTCTTACACCAGAAATAGCTTAAGCTAATGAATGTGGTTGTATAACTCTTTCTCTTTTATCATTCTTTAATTGATATTATGCTTTGTATTTTCCTAATGTTTTACTCTGAAGCAGAGGTTCTCAACCGGGTCCATATGGCCCCTGAGGACCCAGATAAGATTTTGGGGGGTTCACGCAACAAAATAGTAAATTGGGGATCCACAATGATATTTTAAGAGCCTCTGAAAAAAATTTGCTTTAGATGTACATATTGGTATATATTGCAGGAAACAGCTAGGTCTCTTTCTCTAACATTCTACACAGTCGAACCTACACAAGTTAATGTGTGAAAAGCAAAATGGGAATTTTGAAAGAAGTTTTTATAAAACTAGGTTTTAAACATTGAATGGTAATGGGGATCCACCAGAATAAAATAATAATCAAAAGGGTCCATAGGTAAAAAATGGTAGAGAACCCCTGCTCTAAAGCATAAATATATCAAGTTCTAACTACTGGTATCACTGTGCCTGAATGAAGTTGTAAGATATGAAAATATTTATCAAGTAATATTCTTTACACATGAAATGTTCTTTAAAAGTTCATGTACACTGTCATATTATTTTCTGTATTATATTGTACCTATAAAGTTGTAGCTGTGCGACAGCATACTTTGAACTCCAATAGTGCATGAATATATGTTTGTTGTACTTGCAATACCACTATGTTTCAACTGTAACACTTATTCTTACAATGCTCTAAATATTTTAGTAATGCTTTAAGTACTCTAGAAGTTAAAAGTTCAGTATATTCACATACAGAATGAATTCATATTGTTTCCGTAGACAGACTATTTTTGCCTGTGTACAGAAGGATGTCAATACAACTGTAGTGTTTAGGGTTTTAAGACTGCTTTTTAGTGAATGATAGCAACATAGTTGAATAACTGTGCAATAATGTGTTATATAATTTATGTAAAGAAGAAAATAGACATTGGACACCTTTACAAATGTCAAAAACTTGAACCATATTTTTATGCATTTGTAAGGCATTTATGAAAGTGATTTGCAATTTATCGCATGACCATGCATAACTTTATCCATATTTTTACTGAATGTTAATTTACATATGTCTGTTCCTCTATCTGTCCCTCTCCTTCCATTCCTATCTCTATTTTCTCCTTCAATGTATATTTACAATAACTAAAGTTTCTGCAAATTTGTGGTTCCCCCAGAGTTGTGTGATGATATAGAAATTACTTGAGAAGTTTCTTTGTGATTTAGCTTTATTCCTGTCTTTGTTGAACCCTCTTTTTTGGTTTAGCATCAATGTGGGATTACCATTTGGCTGGCACATTATTGATGTAATATTACGTTTTGTCCAAACATGTCATTGATACCCTCTAGTTTCTTTTGTCACTTTATCATTGATATGCTATCACTGTTTATCTGGCTGGCTCAGTGGTTAGAGTATCAGGCTCTCAATCATGAGGTAGTGAGTTTGATTCCTGGACCAGGATGTGTGTTGTGTTCTTGAGCAAGACACTTTATTTCATGTTGCTCCAGTTCACTCAGCTGTAGAAATGAGTTGTGATATCACTGGTGCCAAGCTCTATTGGCCTTTGCCTTCCCCTTAGATAACGTCAGTGGCATGGAGAAGAGATGCTGGTATGCATGGGTGACTGCTGGTCTCTCATAAACAACCTTTCTTGGACTTGTGCCTCGGAGGGTAACTTTCACATGGTTGTTCATGACCAAAGAGGGTCTTTACCTGCTGTGACATGAGACATGGGTTTAAATCGATAACCAGCATGTGTTTCCTGTACATCAACTGACCTATTACCTTTTTTGTTATACCTCTGATTTCATATCTCTCAATGTTTTTTTCTTCTGTTACTCCAGGTTGGTTTATTTGCTAAGAAACTTCATTTAAGTGGTCTGGTACGAGATGCTCCAAAGTTGTCACTTCCTGGAAAATTAGTCTTTCCAAGGTGAGATAAATGAATTCATTTGTATGTGTGTGTGTGATTGATTGATTTATTGATTGATTGATTGATCAATTGGTTCATTGATTGGTTGGGTTCAAAATGTGCAACCTCCCACCTTTGATAGATCACCATCTGTCTGCTGGATTAACTGGGTTTGCCAAATATTTAGAACCAGATATTTAAATGTTTGTGATGAAATGCCATTTTTCAGATTATTAAACTCATCTTTATGATGAACAGTTTTTAATATTTACGTTTGTATCAATTGATGACTCAGAAGAGTTGTTTGGGTATCAGTTTGAATGTTTCCTGGGATTTGTTTTGAACTCTGAGTTCAAATCCTGGTGAGATCAACTTTGCATTTCAGCCTTTCAAGTTCAATAAAAAGATGAAGAGAGTCACTAATCCAAGGAAGTAAGAATGTAGTATACCTTGTGGTATTTGTTTTGACCTTTTTTTGTTCTGAGTTCAAATCTTACCCTGGCTTATTCAGTTGGTATACCTATTCCATTACCTGATTTAACACCACCACTTGGCACCTTGGTTGTCTTTAGTGGAGTTCACCATGTTGCAAGCATTTAAACCAGGTCTCTAGATAGATGTCAGGTAAAGGGTCAAGAGCACTGCTTCCTCATCTGACTAAAAGATTCTTTTACTTGTTTCAGTCATTTGACTGCGGCCATGCTGGAGCACCACCTTTAGTCGAGCAAATCGACCCCCAGGACTTATTCTTTGGAAACCTAGTACTTATTCTATCGGTCTCTTTTGCCGAACTGCTAAGTTACGGGGATGTAAACACACCAGCATCGGTTGTCAAGCGATGTTGGGGGGACAAACACAGACACACAAACATATACACATACATACATATATATATACATATATACGATGGGCTTCTTTCAGTTTCCGTCTACCAAATCCACTCACAAGGCTTTGGTTGGCCCGAGGCTATAGTAGTAGACACTTGCCCAAGGTGCCACACAGTAGGACTGAACCCGGAACCATGTGGTTGGTAAGCGAGCTACTTACCACATAGCCACTCCTACGCCTAAAAACTATTCCCAGTCATCATTAGGTGTCTTAATCATGGATAAGTATATAACCCCAAACTAGATTCAAAACAACAGAACTTCAATTATATTAAGTTCTTATCCTCTGGATAAGAAAAACTTAATGCCCAGAGGACATTACATTCTGGGTTGCTAGTGCATGTTTCTTCTGTATGAAGAGATCAAACTAAGTGAAACCTAGTGTTAATGTAAATATTTAAAATAAAATTTTTCAACATTAAAGATGAGGATAATATTGGGCTGTATGTCTGGAAAGAGGTAAAATTTATTTAAATCACAAAAGTTATAGCTCAAAAAAAAAAACAAAAAAAAAAAACATGAAAACTATTATAAAAATATTTTTCGTGTTAATTCAAATAATATTGAATAATTTCATAGAATTATAAGTCCATTATAAATTCCATTGTTCAACATTGCTAGCTGTACCTTTTGTTACAGTGCATATTGTCTTTGAAAAACTATGTTATCTTCATTTGCTCACCTATTTCTATACCACTGTATCTATGTATGTATGTATGCTTATCAATGTTATATTGTATATCGTGCTAAAATTGTAATGCTGCTTATCAATATTTATTATTTTCTCTTTAGTATGCAGAACAGCAGTCATTTTTCCATGCTGGGACTAGGAGATATTGTAAGTACTTTATTTTATTTCTAGATGATGACGATAATGATAGTAAATAAGAATGGTTTATCTTAATCAGGTCAAGGGCTGATATTCATTGCAGATAGACATAGGTGATTAAATCATTATCAGTGTATTAATTACTGGTGTTATATTTACCAATTTTTGGAGAATATGATCTAATATCCTCTGAACAGATTTCATTTCAGAAAATAAATGGTAACTAAATCCTATAATGCATTTAGCTCAGAATTTTAGTGTTTATACTAGCTCACTGCTTTAAGAAACAACAGTAACAGTAATTTCTTCCTAGTGTAGATGCAAGGCCATGGTAAGAAGGTGAATTGTCAATTGTATTGACCTCAGTAGATAGCTGGTACTTATTTCATGAACCCTATATGTTTCTTGGCAGTAGTTGTTTTTTTTTTAACTAAATGCTTCAAGTTTTTTTTTTTAACCCCGAGTACTGTGATGATTCTGTCATCCACCACCTAATACAGTAACATGGGCAGAGATCCGATGAATCTTGACATTAGTGACAAAAACTGTTGTTAATTGCAATTACTTTGTGCTTGGGGTAGGTAGATAGATAGGTAGGTAGAGAGATAGACAGATAGATAAATAGATAGAGAGAGAAAGAGAGAGTGAGAGACAAAAAGTAAAGCGAAAAGAATTTTCCTAGTTATCTTCCCATTTACTAGTTGAGTAATGACATTGTTTTACCATGTGATTCCCTCAACACTCCCTCACCAATCATCATCATCATCATCATCATCATCATCGTTTAACGTCTGCTTTCCATGCTAGCATGGGTTGGACGATTTGACTGAGGACTGGTGAAACCGGATGGCAACACCAGGCTCCAGTCTGATTTGGCAGAGTTTCTACAGCTGGATGCCCTTCCTAACGCCAACCACTCAGAGAGTGTAGTGGGTGCTTTTACGTGTCACCCGCACGAAAACGGCCACGCTCGAAATGGTGTCTTTTATGTGCCACCCGCACAAGCCAGTCCAGGGGCACTGGCAACGATCTCGCTCGAAAATCCTACAGGAGCCAGTCAGGCGGTACTGGCAACGGCCACGCTCAAAATGGTGCATCTCATGTGCCACCCGCACAAGAACCAGTCCAGGGGCACTGGCAACGATCTTACTTGGCTTGCCGGGTCTTCTCACGCACAGCACATTTCCAAAGGTCTCGGTCAGTAGTCAATGAATTTGTAAAACATCATGTCCAATGCAACAACTGTGTCATTGTAGATTTGTGCAATGTATTGTCCACAGGTTGCTCAGCACACTTGTGTGGCAATGTCGGTGTATAAGCTCAGCTGTATGATTGAAATTTATTTGGTAGATAGAAACAGGTGTGGATATGTGTGTGTCTGTTAGCACAAGATAAACAAACTTGGTGCACATTACTAAAATATCTTGCAGTGCTTCTCTCCACCTGAGTTATACCATATTATACTGATGTTGACCTGCCTTTCATCCCTTGCATGATAAAAAATGTAAGCTTTAGACAAAATATTGAAATCACTATACTCAACTAAAAGCTTTGAAAGCTTACGCACATGCACGCGCGCACACACACACACACACACACACACATTTGTAAAAAATATTGAGGTAGGGAAAAATTTGTTTAGTAATTTGGTCTGCTGTCATACTGTGGGGATTAATTAAATTTTAAATTTATTAGAGTTGATGAGGCTTTTAATGGATATACAAAGAATAAAAACCAACAAGTTAAACAAACGATCAGTTAGTTGGATTGACATTTAACCAATGGAGTAATAGTAAAGGAAATGAATTGAACTGGTGTGTGTGTTATTAATATTGGCATAATGATTCTCCCTACACACAACAACAAAAAAAGGAAACATATATTTGAGCCTTAAATCTTAGATCAACATCATGTCCCTTAAGCTGGCCTGGGTCAAAATTCCCACATTATTAATATTGGTGTAATTAACTCTCCCTAGATAAAGCAAAATTCGTTTCAATATACAAATTCACATAATGAGTCTTGCAAACACAATACAAAAATGAAAGTAAATAAGAAGTTTTATAAATATTAATTAATTTATTGTAGATAAAATAGAATTGTTTTAAAGTTTAGATACATGACTCCTGCTCAAGGCTGAAACTTTATAGTAATTTAAAGCTAAAGAGACAGGAATAGCTAGACATGGTGAGGAAGGTGTGTGTGTGTGTGCAGCTTATGATTTATGTGTGTGTGTGTGTATCTGTATATATATGGATGGAAAAGGCAGCATTGTATTCTTTGCGTTGGGATTTGACTTAGTTATGCTTGGTGGAAATTTGCTGTTAGCACATTAAATACAAGAAATGCACTAAATAAACAAAACTAAATTTCACTAATAGATTAATCTTCTACTATATATAACTTATCTATAATTTGCATTAATAATGTCATCGACAAACCAGCTCTATTTATACTTCTTTACATATTTACATGTACTACATTGTTGGTTGATATGTGTACACTTTCAGTATTTGAATAACTTTTACATGTTACATCAAAAACCAATACCCCTTTGTGAATGTTGAATGTCAATATATCCTATAATTTCTTTTACTATTTATTTATTTTTTATTTTGTTCATATTTACATACCCATGTAGGTGCAAAATACTTGCTTAAGCTCTTCACTTTCTATTGAACATAAGCTATCAATAACTTTTTTTCCACTGTTCTTCATTCTATGTTGTCTTCTCAAGCCTTCTTCTCTCAGGTTCTGTTGGTTTTGTATTGTCGTTGATGCTCCTATAACTTGCTATTTTCTAGGTAATGGGCTTTGGCCATAAGCAAACCCATTTTTGCCTCTAGGAATAGGTGCTCAATATTAATCTGGCTTCTACCCTTTGACGTGTCCAATATGGGAGGCCCTACCAGGAGCATGTGCTCTGCTGATATACAGTTGTGGCCAAAAGTTTGGAACATAGGTCTGAAAATAAGAATTTTTACATCAAATGCCCAAATATATATACTGTATATATTTGAATTGAATTGTACTTAGGCATAACAATTTTAATTTAAAAAAAAATGTTCCAAACTTTTGGCCACAACTGTAGCTTCAGAGTTATTGAGACACATCAGCCATCTCACCACAACAACCTTGTGGTGGAGGTGCTGAATAGCTAAATGATTAAGAAGTTCACTTTGCAACCATAAGTTTCCAGATTCAATCCCACTGTGTGCCATCTTATGCAAATGTTATTTTGAATGGGCCAGCCCATTCTTTCTGAATGACATTTGATAAATAGCAACTACTTGTCAGATGGATTGTACTTGTAATTCAAAAGGTGCGACTTTATCACACTCTGTGTTACACTGATTCTGCCTGAGACCTATTTTAGGGGCACCCATATCTGTGGTTAGGGTGTTGCACTCTTGATTGCAAGTTTGTGCTTTTGATTCCCAGGCTGACTGTGCATTGTGTTCTTGGGCAAAACACTTCACTTCATGTTGCTCCAGTTCACTCAGCTGTAAATGGATAACCTTACAATGGATTATCCATACAAAAGTGAGATGGTGACTCAGGGGAAAAAAGTCACCCGAACAGGGGCTCTCTTGAGCTATGTTTTGTATTCAGTAATTGAAAGGCTGAGTAGTACAACCCATACTGTGAATCCTAATCAGTTGGGATTGTTTGTTCAACAACATTGAAGGTCATCATCATATAAGGGGCACACATGTCTGTGGAATGCTCAGCTCTGTTTACATATTAATTCAGGAGCAAGTAATTAAGTTAAATAACTGAATCCTTATTGAATGATGGCAATCCACCCCTACATACCCATTTACACAGTGAAACCTGTAAGTGTTGGGGTCAACTCATGTCCGGTAAGTTCACTGCAGGGAAAGTTCTCCATTCAAATTTTTTGACATAATTTTTCAACTTAAATTTTTCTCTTGTTTCTTTTCAATAAAACACCTTTTAACTATTAATGGTGAGATACTATGGATAGATTTTCTCAGTAAACTTTCCTCATATTGAACTTTCTTCATGGTAAATTGATGGTGGTGAACTCTCCTGCAATGAATTGATGGTAGTGAACTTACGTGTAATCATGTTAACTAAAGACAAAGCTGTTTTGAAATATTTTATCTTTGTCATATAGGCGCAGGAGTGGCTGTGTGGTAAGTAGCTTGCTTACCAACCACATGGTTTCGGGTTCAGTCCCACTGCGTGGCACCTTGGGCAAGTGTCTTCTACTAGAGCCTCGGGCCGACCAAAGCCTTGTGAGTGGATTTGATAGACAGAAACTGAAAGAAGCCCATATATATATGTATGTGTGTATATGTTTGTGTGTCTGTGTTTGTCCCCCCAACTTCGCTTGACAACCGAGGTTGGTGTGTTTATGTCCCCTTAACTTAGTGGTTTGGCAAAAAGAGACCGATAGAATAAGTACTAGGCTTACAAAGAATAAGTCCTGGGGTCGATTTGCTTGACTAAAAGGCGGTGCCCCAGCATGGCCGCAGTCAAATGACTGAAACAAGTAAAAGAGTAAAAGAGTATATGTTCTCGTATACTTATATTATGTGTATGGAACAGTATCTATTGTAATTGTAAAGTGGCTTATGTAAGCACTATCGCCCTCAGTACTACTCACCTCTCAGTGAAGGGAGTCTTTTCTTGTAAGTTATTTATTGACCTTGCCAGTGTTATTGCCACATAAAAGGCAACAGTTCTCTCTGTAAAGTGGTTGGCATTAAAAAAGACATCAAACTGTAGAAATCATGCCATAGCAGACTGTGGAGCTTGGTGCAGACTTCTGGCTAACCAGCTCCTGTCAAACCATCCAACCCATAACATTGAAAACGGACATTAAATGAAGATGATGATGATATATATAATTCATGTACAAACTTGTTAAATCCTTTGTCAAATTTTCTAAAGCAAATACTTATGCTGAAAATATTTCATTATTTAATTATGTATATAAGTGTCATACTACTTAATGGCATTTAATGAAATACTTGGGCAAACATATAGAGAATATAATTACATATCTATTTAATTATTAGTGAGCCTTCTTTATATTTGTTTTGACATTACAAATTAGTGTTTAGATGTATCATACTTATACATGTATGAAGTATATGAAGGTATATGATTATGTAAGTATATATGAGAGTTTTACCCCTATAATCATTTGAAATATTTAACTATAAGTCTGTTTGATGAAATAGCTGCATGCTAACTACTTAGTTTACTCAAAGCATATATCTCTTTAGATATAAATGATATGTATACTCAGCTATAAGCACGTGTATATGTATACATGTAAATATACACATTCATATTTAAATTATGTAAGTGTGGAATGTATGTATGCATCTATCTCTCTATTTATGGATGCTAACTGATATGTATATAGATATATGTGCATGTAGATATGTACATATATATACGAATGTTGTGTGTATATATATGTTTGTGTTATTGTGTGTGTGTATGTGTGTATAAATATATATATGTATATACATTCACATATATGTATAAACACACACACACACACACACACGCCTAAGCATATTTTCATCTATTTTTAAATTGTAATGTATAAAACATGTTTGACACATAAAATGTGGATGGCTGAAAGAATATGCTTTAAACTTCTTTTGTAACTATGATAGGTCATCACTCTCTCTCTCTCTCACACACACACACAAACACTCTTTTATTCCCTCTCTCTCTTTTCCTCACTCTATTGCCCACACATCATGTAGTTAAATTACATGCTATGTTTTATGTTGCAATGCATTCTAATATTGCAGGCCTTGTGTAGAAAATGTCTAATCTATATATGCAAATGTAATTTCTTTGTAGGTTATGCCTGGTTTACTGCTGTGTTTTGTGCTAAGGTATGACGCGTACAAGAAGTCTCAGCTGAACAGCATTGAGGCAGGAATCCCACAACCCATCAATACCATTCAAAAGATCACATATTTCCATTGCTCTTTAATAGGGTATTTTTTAGGTGAGTCTCTAACTTTGTTCCTTATTTATTAACTTTTGTCTCCTTCAGCTTATTTTTTTTCAACAAGTAAAATTTATTCTCCAGCAGAAACATTCAATATTCTTTAAATGTTCAGTTGTCAATAAGCAGAGAGACTCAGAGAGGTAGACACTGTAGAGAAGGGATCAGCAAACAGGGGTAAATTACCCCAAGTGGAGTAAAAATGAAATTCTTGGGGGTAATGAGGATTTATTAGACATAAGTAAAATTATATTTAAAAAAATGTGTTCCTTGTTACGGCAGAAATTGTTCTTCTGGCACGAGGAGGCAGTCAAAAAGTTGCTGCCTTTTAAAAAAACCTACCTTTGCGAACAAGGATTTTCCATGCTTCTTATGTCTAACATTTCTCTCAGGGCACTTACACTCTGTCATGTGTGCACACTGACATTACACATCCAGCGGATCATGCTAGCTTCATTTCTTTCAAGCCTATGTATGTCCTCAGCAGTCATGGCCCATGTTCCACTGCCGTGAAGCATGTCAGTTCACACACATACATCATACAATCTACCTTTCACTGTGAGCAAGAGGCCCTTTGTCACCAGTAGGGGTAGAAGCTTTCTGAACTTTGCCCAGGCTATTCTTATTCTAGTCGCTACACTCTCAGAGCAACCACCCCCACTACAGACTTGGTCGCCCAGGTAGCGGAAGCTATCAACTACTTCTAGTTTCTCCCCCTGGCATGTGATGGAGTCTGTTTTCTGAGCACCTGTGGTGTTTATTGCCCCTGTGCATCTGTTACACGTAAAAGCTATCTTCCTGGTTAATCTTCCTTTGATGTTGCTGCACTTCTTATGTGTCCGTAGCTTACACTGGGTACATCATTATGGAGTTTCTACCTACACCTTTTCTACAGATCAAGCAGGGCCACCTACCTGAAGGGGTGTGTGAACCTGAAATGAAAAAGTTTTTAGAAAAATCCTTTTGTTTCATAATGAGGGTATTAATTTATTTTATTGCATTTGTTTTATACTTTTTATATTTATAATTGTATTCTCCATATGAATAGATTCAATAAACCTTTTGAATCCAAAGAATCTATGATTTTCTTCTTTTTGACGGGGGTAACATTGACATAAATATATTTTAGGGTAATTGATTAAAAAAGTTCCCCGACCCCTGCTGTAGAGGGTGGGGAGAGAGATACAGATAGCTAGATAGATAAAGAGAGAAAGAGATACAGATAGATAGATAGATAGATAAAGAGGGAGAGAGAGAGAGTTTTGAAATTGTTGTTGGAGCAAATGAACTAGGAAGGGGTCCATTGATATTTTAATCCTTTAGTGTTCAGATTACTCTGTCAAATTAATTAATCATGAAGTATCTTATAACTTTGAGATTTCAGTGATATGACTGTTTTTAGAATGTTAGTGTAGGTTACGGATGAGAGGTTAGATACGACCAGTTTGAATGCAAGAACATGTTGAATATTTGAACCGGATTTGGCTGGTTTAAAATGCTAAAGGGTTAAACCAGGCACAGGCAGCCACTTTTGAGAAGTGGGTTGCCCGAGAAACAACTCATCAGCAAGTCATTAAGTTGATAGATTGTTGTTTGTTTGATATGGAGGTCAACTTTTGTGGAAGTAAAATATAGGTCATTATGCCATTAGGGTGGGGGTGACATGAGTAATGATCTAAAGATCAACTCTTTAGATTTTATACAGGAAATTGATCACAGATTTTGTGTGTGTCTGTATGTAATGCAAAGTATTTCACTTTCCACAAGGAATATAGTAAAGCCACAACTGTCCACATTAATTCAACATAACTGTTAGGTGAATCCCTTGAACTTCCCTGGAAGATATTACACATAATGTACCCTTCACTATACAGTGAATCTGTGTACAAGTTTTCCAGCTTGTTTACAATTACACACTCTATATTATGCAATAGATCTTGGAACTGCTTTTTCAGTTAGATTATAGTTCTACTTGTGAAGACGTATGGCTCAGTGGTTAGAGTGTCAGGCTCACAACCATGAGGTAGTGGGTTTGATTCCTGGACTAGGCTGTGTTGTATTCTCGAGCAAGACACTCTTACCAACCGCTCATCTATCCTCAGTTTCCGAATTGACCACCAAATAAGGGATAAGGGGCCCTGTCAAAGGCTTTCTTCAAGTCAACAAAAGCCAAGTACAGAGGTTTATCTTTGGCTAGATATTTCTCCTGCAGTTGCCTTGCCAGAAATATAGCATCAGTGATGCTTCTGCCTGTTACGAAACCAAACTGCATCTCATCTAGGCTAACTCTTTCCCTAATTAGTTGGGCTATGATCCTCTCTGTAACTTTCATCACCTGATCCAATAATTTAATACCCCTGTAGTTATTTCGATCTAAAGCATCACCTTTACCCTTGTAGCAGTTGACTATGGTGCTGCTACACCAGTCATTGGATATGACTCCTTCATGAACTACCTACCTGATTTATGATGCCGGTGACAAGACCATAACCCACATCGCCCGATATTTTAAACATCTCAGTGATGATTCCTGATGGGTCAGGTGCTTTCCCTGTCTTCATATCCTTAATTGCTTTGTCTACCAGGGTACTGTCGATTCGGGTAGCTGGTACCTCAATTGGGTCAACCTTTGGCAGACTCTCCTCCTCCCATTCATTCTCCACTGGTTTCTCCAGGCCTCTTTCTTTTCAGAATCATTAAAAGCAAGTGCACCATCTTCCATGCAAACACATTTCTCTCCTGTGACATCACAATTTTCTCACACACACTGTCTTGCAATCCGAAATACTTCAGTTCTTTGGTCCTCACGTAGCTGAACATTGGCAAACTTCTTCTTTTCTGCCACTCCTTTGGCTATATATACCTGTCTTCTAGCTTCCTTTTTGGATATCTGATACATTCTCCTGCTACCCCCACTCTTCTAGGCCTTCCAAACCTGTTTCTCTAATGGCCCTGTCTACAGTATTGTTCCACCACCATGTTACCCTAGGTCTGGAAGGGACTTTGCTCTAGCCACAGATTTGGCCTGTGGCAGTCAGCAAGCTGTCTTACAGGAATTCCCAGCTGCCTTCTATGTCACAGGGCTGTAGCTCCTCCTCCCTATCATCAAATTTCTCGGTAAGGATATCCCTAAATCTCTGACCATGTGAAGGATTGTTAAGCTTCCAAATCCTTCTTTTCCAGATTGGTCTGCTTTTTGGCATCCTTCTGGCCTCAAGTCTAAAGTCACTAATAACTAGTCTATGCTGGGTGGGGTGGGGGGTACATTCTTCACCAGGGAGGGTTTTTGTATTTAAGAGCAACCATGCATCCTGCTGTCTGGTGAGAATGAAATCAATGTGTCTAGCAGAGTCACCTGATTGATAGGTTGTCAGGTCGCTAGCTGGTTTCCTGAAGTTGGTGTTGCAGGTCAATAGGCTATTTGCATTGCAGAACTCCAGGAGCCTAGTTCCCTCTTCATTTCTGGTACCAACTCCATGGCCCCTATATACACCATGGAAGATAGCAGGTTCCTGTCTGATATGCCCATTAAAATCTCCAGCCACAAAGATGAGGTCACCATCACTTGTCTTTGAGGATAGCCTGCAGAAGAATATCATAAAAGTGATCCTTTTGTTCATGTGGTAGGCCCCCTTGTGGGGATATGCCATTCTGCAAGACTAGCCTGAGTTTAAGTACGCTATCACACACCCTCACTACCTCTATAATCTTATCCACCCATTTCTCTGTAAGAAGTATGCCCACATCCCCTCTTCCATCACTATTACCTTCCCAGAAGAGTTTGTACCTATGTGCTTTGCCTGTGAGGACTCTGGCTGAAGCTCTTCTCCACCTTACCTCTTGTACGCAACATACATCAGCACGTCTCTACAATCTCACTAGGCCTACCTTTGGATGTACCTACATTTACAGTGCCAATTCTGAAAACTGGGAAAGAGATATGGGAGGTAACACGGGAAGGAGAGATGTTATTCAGCACCTGAAAAGAAGGTTCCTGTGATTGTTTGGCAGCAGATGTCATAATAGTTGTTCTTGCTTTTAACCTACCATCATTCAAACATGTTAGAATTGTTAAGGTTGTTGCCTCTGTTGGGGGTGGGAGTAAGGAAGCATTGTATATGAAAGTGTTTGGGTGTTGTAAATATGAGCACTGTGGGTGTAAGCATTACTGATGCTGCAGATATAAATATTAAAAAAGAAAGAGAGAGAGTAAGTGGGCTGCTATCTTGTTTAGTTAGTCCTGAGATGTGGGGGAGAAAGGAGAGGACAGCAAGATTACCAGTATAAGAGGAGAGAGGGGAAGGACAACTGGATGTCCGGTAAGAGAAAGAGATTTCTGGTATTGGTGGTGGGGGTGGGAAAGGGTGGTCACAACCACGTACATGAGAAGTGATTTTAAGGGATAGAGCAAACAAAGAATTATTTTAGAGAAAAATACGAAATACGTATATACATGTAGCCAAGAAACAAGGTTAGTCATTGTAGGGGCAGAACAAACAAGAAAGAATTATTTTAGAGAATAGAGGAGTTTGAATGAATGAAGCAATTAAAAACAAGATAAATATATGTATTTATTATATACTTTTCAGCTACAGTCATTTTATATTCTTGATACACTCAGGCAATAATTATTTTCTCTAATAAGTTTGTATATATTTGTGTAGATGTGTGTGATTGTAATAATTATTTTTAACAAAACAGATAGAATATGGATGGTAAATCATATTAATACACTTGTCAATGTTACCTAGTGGTTGTCCTTTGAGGTGTGACAAAAGAACACTAGTTCACACATATACTCAGACAGAGTTGAAACACCATTTTCTTTTTCTTTTTAGCATTGAATATTCACCATTCCACTTCCAATGCACACACACACACACACACACACACACACACACATTCACATACCTCCCTTTTTACATACACACTCTATACTTACACAGAGTTGAAATGCTGTTTGATTTTTTTTTTCACCCCTTGCTTTCTCATTCATATGTTGTGACGGAGAAAGACACGAGAGTATTATAGTAGATAATCACTATAATGCAATTAGAAAAAGCTGATCCTAGATTTATTGAACTAATTAAGATGGCAAATTGGCAGAGTCTTTAGAACATCAGGTAGACTGATGTTCTAACTTACTTGTTCTAACTTTCAGTGCTGTGAGTTCACCTCTTTCTGGAATAACTTTCAGGGTTGATAAAAATAATTATTAATCTAGGACAATGGATTGGCAGTACTGTTAGAACTTTGGCCAGGATTCTTTCAGATGCCTTTTCTGGCTCTTTTTTTCAAAACCTGACCCTAGTGTCAAACTGCATCAGCATAGAGTGAGTAAACTTGCATATATGGACCACTACTAGTCTTCTTCTTCTTCTTCTTCTTCAAAAACCCAAAAACAACAGAAAAAAAGAAATGACCATGCCCATGACTGCTTGTTTTCAGACTTTTTATTCGACCACATTTCATAAGTTCTGAGTAATAAAAGGCCTTCCTTTCATAAGTCCCAAGTTACTCTGGTGGGTGAAAAAATTGGGAATGTGCATAATATATGGTGCATGGACAACAGGAAAATGTATAATGTATAGGACAGGCAAAGGGTCAAAGAATGGATGGCCATAGTTGGAATGCCTTTGATCAAAGTTTTGCTCAGTTAAGATAAGAACAATTTAGCCGAAAAATAAGCTCAGTCCAATCCAAAATCTATTATAGAAGATAGTAGTAGAGCATCAAAATGTTCTACTCTAAAGAATCATCTAACTAAAACATGGTGAAACCTGACCCACAGAGGCCCTTCATAAAATGGTAATCTAACTAAATAAGCAGTTCCTAGATTTATTGCATAATGTAGAGTGTGTAACTGTAACTGGAAAATTTGTAAACATACTTGTTGTATAATGTAGGGTATGTTAAATGCAATACTTTCTAGAGAAATTTAGAGGATTTCATTTAATAAGGAGCTCATTTCAGTTTTGTTGTATTAATGTGGCCAGTTGTAGATCTGCTATATTCCTTGTGGAAAATTCCATGAACACTTCAAGCTCTCTTAGCAATCATACAAAGAGTTTATCTCATATTATTGATGCAGGATTTTGTTTTTGTCCTGTTTTGTCTTTTTGTTAATGTAGTGGCTGCAGATTTTTCACAACTTTGGCCCTACAAAGTTCCAGGTTATGGTTAGCTGACCAATGGGATAAGAGGCCTGTCAATTTAGAGACAAAGAATTTTGAGATTCACACACACACACAATGTTTTTTGTGTGTGTGTGTATAATGTATATATATATATATATATATATGTATGCACATATGTGTTTGTGTGTGTATGTGTGTGTATGTATATATATATATATATATATATATATATATATATATATATATATATATAACTTATTTAGGGTCTTTTATAAGTGATGTTTTTGTTTAGTCTGTCTATTGGGAAATATTCAATTAAAAGGAGAGTAAATGTAATGTTGTTCAGAAATGCCTATTTTCTAATATAATTTCCCAATGAATGTGATCAGTTTTCATATAGCTATTGATAAAATTCTTACCAGATAAGATTGAATTGAAAAAAATCAATAATTTGTGTTTAAAGAATTTGAATACTTAGTGATATTGGTGAGCCTGCTGTTTTGATGACTTGTAATGGCAGTATTCATATTAAAGATCTGTATCTATGGCAATGGTGTTTATAGGAAAGACTTTGTCAGGTTAATCTACAGCTTTTATTTCTGTTATGGTTGTGATGTTGTTGGCTAGTTCTGGTTTGTTCTACTTGATGAAAGGAAGACCTACTGCAATGGGGGTAGCAGTTGAACACTTGTGTGTGACTCTGTCCATCGGGTTATTTTTATATATATATATATGTGTGTATATATATATATATATATATATATATAAAAGATAATAAGAGTGAAAAAACTACAGAAGGCTTGTGTTACATGGTTAAAGTATATATTTGAATTATGTCAGAAAAATGTTAGAAAAATGTTATAAAATCTTTTTGGTATATAAACATTGTATTTTGAGAAATAACCGGTTTCGTGTTGTCTTTTCAAATTTCTCTACTTCATTGTAACGTGTTCGCTCCGAGCGAACACGTTACAATGAAGTTGAGAAATTTGAAAAGACAACACGAAACCGGTTATTTCTCAAAATACAATGTTTATATACCAAAAAGATTTTATAACATTTTTCGGATCTTTTTTAAAACGGGGGCCACATTTTTCATTAACGAAACACTTTGAAACTTGGAACACTGGTAGAATGTGTCATATAAAACATCTTTTTCTCTTAGTCTTCTTTAAAAAAAAAGAAATCCATAAATTATTCCATGTTAAAGTTGTCGTATTTCTGTAATTTCAACCAATCACTGACGTCCATTCAGCCGATATACATTAAGTGCCGACTACATAAACAAACGATTCTGAAACAATTAATCCTAACCCTAACCCTAGGGTTAGGGTTAGGGTTAAAGCAAATTTAAAATGAAAAAAGCAAATAAAACGAAGAATCGTTTGTTTATGTAGTCGGCACTTAATGTATATCGACTGAATGGACGTCAGTGATTGGTTGAAATTATCGAAATAAGACAATTTTTTACATGAAATAAATTCGAATACAAAAATATTTTTCTGTTCTATAACACAAAATAGATAAGTATACGAAGTTTGAAAGTCTTTCCGTACCAAAAACACTACGTAAAACATTAATGAAAAATGTGGCCCCCGTTTTAAAAAAGATCCCATTTTTCTAACATTTTTCTGACATAATTCAAATATATACTTTAACCATGTAACACAAACCTTCTGTAGTTTTTTCACTCTTATTATCTTTTATACATCCAACCATGTGCTTTCACATACCAACTTTCTCACACCTATATATATATATATATATATACATACGTGCACATGTGTACGTGTGTGCGCACACACTAAGAAGTTTGCTTCCAAACCACATGATTCTAGGTTCAATCCCACTGTGTGGCACCTTAGGAAAATGTCTTCTGCTATAGTTCCAGGCTTAAATATTATTGGCTAACACCTGGCATCATATGACATCATATCATACCATTAGGTTACCCTGTATGAAACCTGACCAACAGACTAACATTTAAATCAATAGGGAGATTCAAAATGTGGTTGCATGATCTGTTAGAAAAAGCAGCCAGATTGCTTTTTCTAAAAGATCATTTTCTAACAGCCAAATTGCTCCAAATTACATCTAAAAAAATTAAAGAACACATTAAATAATCTTAGATGTACAGTGCCTGAAAAAGACCCCAGAAAAATTAAATAAGAGATAGAATGATCACAACTGGAAGTACTTTGGATCTGCTTTAACCCTTTAACATTTAAACTGGCCATATCCAGCCCAAGCATTCTATGTGTTTTTTTTTTGTTCTAAATGGCCAGGTCTAGCCTCTTACATCTACCCTACATTGTCATTCTAAAAATAAACAATCATATTCTTTTACTTGTTTTAGCCAAACAAATTGACCCCAAGACCTATTTTTATAAAGCCTAGTACTTACTCTATTGGTCTCTTGTGCCGAACTGCTAAGTTATGGGGACGTAAACACACCAACACGAGTTGTCAAGTGGTAAGGGGGGAACAGACACAAAGACACACACATAGATATATGCATGCATGCATACACGCGCACACACACATACACACATGATTTCTCTCCATCTGATTTGAGAACAAGAGACTTAATAGATAATATAGTCCTATGGTATCCTTTAAAAACCCCCACAAAAAACGCATAGGATAGCTACAGCTTAAATGCCTTTGATCAGAGGATTGGTTAAACAACAGATGTAATTTAGTCTAAATGTCAGAGCGTCAGTTGTAAGGACTTTGCAGTCCTTACAACTACAGGCTACTACTTGTCAAAATATTTGTAGTTTATAACATATCACCTATCTGCCAGGGGTAGAGGAAACCATCTCACTATATCCACCACAATATATTCACCTGTTTAGTCTTTGATGATGTTAATGTCAATGATTTGTCTTTGCAGGTCTGTTGACTGCCACCGTGTCATCAGAGGTATTCAAAGCAGCACAGCCTGCTCTTCTCTACCTAGTCCCTTTTACACTGCTTCCTCTGCTGACTATGGCATACCTCAAGGTTGGTACCACACTGCTTTTATCTACTGCATTTCACTCATGATTTCATTGGTATCTACATGTTTAAACTGTGCACATACATATACTCCACATCAAATTGTAAGCACAAGTGTAAATCTCAGCACTGATTGTCTTCAACACATACATCACATATGAATGCTACATGTTTTCCACATACATTAGCATCTATTTCACATATTGTATGCCAGAATATTGTGTGTGTGTGTGTGTGTGTGTGTGTGTGTGTGTGTGTGTTGAGAGAGAGAGAGATAATGATGCAAATAATAAATAAAACTAAGCATCTCTGGATCTCATCTGTTGACTCTCTACACGTGTGTATGTGTGTACACATGAATACCACCCATACTATTTACATATTGTAGACATAAATGTTACACCTATATGTTAATGGAGAATTCTGTTTTCTTTGTTGCCAGGGTGACTTGCGTCGCATGTGGAATGAGCCATTCATCAATAACCAGTCTAGCAAGCTAGAGGTCTAAACAGCTGTGTGTAGATGGCCAACTACATTATATATATATATATATATATATATATATATATATATACAATTTATATATATATATATATATATATATATATATATATATACAATTTATATATATATATACAATTTATATATGTATATATATATATGTATGTATGTATGTATACACCCAACATGGAGGTCTAAATAACTGTGCGTAGATGGCCAACTACACTATATGCCCACATTCACTGGTTTTTCAGACCACAGATGGATGGTTGGGGATGATCAATGGAGCACAATAACACTGGAAAAGAAATAACAAGATTTACAGCTTAACAACAGCATCTGAATGTATGAACACATTACACACATAAACATACACCTGCTGACTCACATGTGTATTTGTGGGTATTATATATACATGCACATACACATACACAGACACACATATAAAACACACAAACACTTTACCAAGTCAAGGAAGATAGTGATATAATGTTCTTCTTCCGCTAGTTGTGGATAAGGTATTCTATGATCTGTGTAATAGTTGGATGAGAACAATACATTCTTACCGCAGCTACCTCTACTACAACTACTACTGATTCAAGATTCCCCACCACTACAACTACTATTGCAACTTTAACTTTATACAGGGACTAATTGAATAGCAATGTTGAGCTGGATAACACAAGAGCTGCACTGCGATATGTTACCTTTTGAGTTACTCTTTTACCATACACCTGACAATACACCAGACATCTGTTACGACTATCCCTTGTTTTTCCTGTCAAGAGTTCTATTTTTACTTCCAACTGAAGTCATTCCTGGTGGAAAAAGAAAAATGGTTTTACCCTTGTCTTGTAATAACATTTTTTTTTTCTGCTGCACTGTTTTCAAACTGTGTAAATCTAGATTCTTCCTCCTGTCGCAACTGCCCTCTCCTCTTCCTCATTCCTGCCTCCTATCTGTGCTGCCACCTGCCTCCAACTACTATTTATATTGCTTTTATTTGTATCTGTACTACTCTGTGATTAGATACCACACAAGAAAGATGGCAGTGTTGGTGTAAGACAGGATAAAAAAAAGAACAACCAGGCTTTTGAAGAAAGAAAAGATTTCCTTAGTAAAAATCATGCTCAATACTGGATATGTTGGAGATATTTGCATAATTTTGTTGCCTTCATCTTCACTCAGTTAAGATATTGGCTATCATCTGTCACCTTGATTGTTGGTGATTGTATGTAAATCATTATTCGTTTGATTTGCTTTGGTGGAGAAATGTAAATAGACATGAGATTTATACCAAGGCATCTTCATATAGCTCTTCAGTTATCATTGTTTTATCACTGTTAACCCTCATATATGTCAATCTATAAGTGACAGGCTTCTATTATTCCTACTGGTGCGCAAGGTTGATGCAGCTATCAACTTATGAATGTTACAATCCTTTTTTAAATCAACATTATTTCCTAGGTTGGACTTGAAATAATACATAACATTCAGTACATTCCTTGTATCCTGATTGCTTCTTTGACTCTTATTCTCACTGTACCTCAGTTTTCATGATTTTACCGTACTTTTTGTCTAATTTCCTCTGTTCTTTTCTGTTCTTGTAGTTTGGTTGCTTCTCTGTTCTTTTTACTTCTCATTCTGGTTGTAACTGTCTTGTGGGACATGTTTTCAATTTTATATTCCCAGACTCCATACATTTCTGCTAAACTAAGGCATCGTTATCTTATCATCGAAGATTTAGTCAAAAATAGAAACTTTGAAGGACATACATTGCTATTGTTTCTTTTTTGGCTTTTTTTAAAATTCTAGATATACTTGTATTGTCATTTTAAAGACCCTTCCCCCTTTTTTAAAAAATATAATTCAACAGTTTGAATAGCCTTTTAAACCTTTTTTGAATTCATTAAATATTTTATTTTAATTCTACCACCAAAGCAGACTGTTGTTATTTAAATTTTAATTTGTCATGGTCATATTTTCCTATTCTTTTAGAAGTTTTTGATGTAGTTTTAGATTAAAATTGCCTTCACATTCAACAGTTTTTATCTTTGGTAATGACTGATAATATATAACAATTGCAACTTTTGAGTTAATGATGTGATGTGAAATAGTATGAGTCAAAGGTTGAAATCAGTAAAGTGCTATATTAGACACCTTATAGTATTTAATTACATTTCTCTAGATGATACCTACAGAGTTGACTCTGCTTATTATTATCTCAGGAGTTGTTAGAATAAGTATTAACCATGTCCTTGAGTTCATTCAATCATCTCTTCCTACTCTGTATTAGTTTTGTGACTATATAACACATTGTTTCTGTTTTATAATTACTCTATTGTTGTTCTCTCATATCATATATTAAAACAAAGTTATCATTGCTAATGACTGATAGCATATCAAGGTTGCAACTTATTAAAGGTGACATGAGAACACACTAAATGGTGTGAAAGGGCCTGAGTCAGGAATTGAAACCATGAGCTCAACTCTACTATTCAGTGCTCAGCTAACATCTATCACAAGAGCAATACTATTGCAGTGATTATGAACCTAACTGATTGGACCCATTTATTTATGCAGTTGAGCAAGCCATATCCAATCTCAGTAGTAGCTCTGTATATAGATACAAACAAGTCAAGCAATGCAACCATCTGTATGTTGTATACTCAATTTGTTGTTTAAAAAGGAAAAAAAAAAAAAAACTGATGAGAACTTTTTTTTATTGTTTTGTTAAACTTTTACGGTTCTTCCTTGTGAATATTGAATCTAAATCTGCAAAAACCCATTGATGTGCAAGCTGACATACATTTAGTAGCTAGTTATTCAGCTATTTAATTCAATTATCTCTGAGGGAATATTATACAGACTCTGTCTTGATTTAGAGTTTCCAAATGTCAGTCAGAGAGTTACAGTTGTCAATTTTATTGATTAATTTCAAAATAAAGCAACAAAGTGAAATTATTATATTTAAGATAGAACTGTTTCTACTTCATCTTGTCCCTCTTATAGACTTCCTCAATCTCAGTTTACTGTTACAGGTGTCAACTCACTCTTGCTCTCACCTTTTCTCTGCCTGTATTAGTTTTTGTGGAGTTATACAATCTTCAAATAGCCAGTATCTAGACTAGAAGATATTGCTACACTTGCTCTGTGTTCTCGATGGATAATTCACTAATACTTAGCTAAGTTTGGAATATTATAGTCAACCTTGGAATGTCAGTTGAATCTAAGAATCCTGTCTTCAAGGATTTGAGTTTTTAAACAGCTATTGATCTCCTTAATTCCATCAACCCAGTAAAATCTCAACTCAGAATTTTTCATCTCTCCATCACACTTGAGTTTATTGTGTTTGGGGGTTTTCCTTTCTCATTTGAGCCAAATTAACTGCCAAGGGCAATGATGCTGTGGTCTAAACCAGATGCCAGCAGTGGTAGTTCAGCTTCTACTTCCAGTACTCCTCCTCTTCCTCTGTTGAACCATTCTAGAGTGTATGTGGACTGGGATAGATGATACAGTTGTACATATGTAATGGACAATATAAAGCCAAAAAAAAATAAAAGGACAGTTTTAAATTTTATTTTAAAAAATATTAAAAAAAAACCCAAACAAACAAACAAAATAAAAACAAAAAATGTATTTAAAAACGAGAACAAAAAAATAAAATAAAATAAAAAAATCTCCTAACATGGTAGTAGCCACCATTGAGTCACTGAAGCCAAGGTGGCTGCCACTAATGTGCCTCTGGAAACAAGAGACCTACAAAGTTGGAAAGACATTAAACCAAAATCATAGACTTCTTTTTTTACTCTTGCTTGTCAAGATATGTTTGTCGTTGTCATTCTCGTTAACGCTGCCAACCACACCACCACCACCACCACAACCACCACCACCACTACTACAACCACCACCACTACTGGCCTGTCGAATTGGCAGTGTACATGTGCGTGTGTGGTTGCTAGAGCAGTGTATCTGCTGACTCTAGTGGACTGATATCATTAGCTCTTTTCATCTTTCTTCATGCCCATCCAATTCCACATTAAGGATGGCCACACTCATGTCATAAATAAAGTAAATTTCAGTGAATTTATACTTCATTATGCATTTATATTTCTGTTGTTGTTGTTGCTTTTAACCTTTTTTTTGCAGGTTTATTTGTACTGTTGGTTTCTATTTTTTGTATCAACCCACACAGGACTGTTTATTGATCAAAGCTTCAAGGTTATCATCCTAGTCTACACAGTGTCATGTACTAGTTGACATATCTGTATTGATGTCACAGTACCATCTCTTCTGGTTGACATATCAGTGTGACCGTCACAATCCCATCTCCTGGTCAACATATCTGTATTGCTCACACAATACCATTTACTGGTTGATATATCTGTGTGACCATCACAATTGCATCTACTGGTCAACATATCTGTGTTATTGCCACTGTACCATCTACTGGTTGACATATCAGTGTGACTGTCATAATCCCATTTACTGGTCAACATATCTGTGTTACTGTCACAATACCATCTACTGGTTGACATATCAGTGTGACCATTACAATCACATCTGGTCAGGGTATCTGTGTTATCGTCACAGTACCATCTACTGGTTGACATATCAGTGTGACTGTCGCAATCCTGTCTACTGGTCAACATATCTGGGTTACTGTCACAATACTCTCTACTAGTTGACATATCAGTGTGACTCACAATCCCATCTACTGGTCAACATATATATTACTGTCATGGTAACATCTACTGGTTGACAAATCAGTGTGACCATCACAGCCCAATCTATTGGTTAACATCAATGTTACCATCACAGTACCATCTACTGGTCAACATATTGGATTTATGAGCACAGTTCACCCAAAACCATCTACTGATCAACATATCATTACCATTACAGCCCAAAGGAGCATCTATCTAGTTGCTCAACCTGCTAGACAAAACAGTCAAATTTTTCTCCATCAGATATGAGAACACGAGACCTAATAAATAATGTAGTCTTATGGTATCCTTAAAAAAGAAAAAAAAAAAAGAAACAGGATAGTCACAACTTAAATGCTTTTGATCAGAGGATTAGTCACGGGTTAAACAACGTAAATATAGTTTAGTTTAAATGGTCAAAGTGTTGTCTTTGCAATCCTTACAACTGCAGGCTACTAATTGTCAAAATATCAGTGGTTTATAACATATCACCTATCTACTCCTTTGTGTCAGAGTTCCTCAATCTCCTTCTAGAACCTCTCAAACTGATTCGGTTTGTTTAGGCCAGTCATGTCAAGTCTTTTCAGCCCAATATGTTGAAATATTGATTACTTTATTAATCATGTTACTGAAATATCACTTATATGTAAATATGTATTTTACTTTTAGGTCAGAGCTGAGAGAGGAACATTTTTATAACATTCCACCTAAAACCCTGTAATGTTCACAACTGTACACATATCATAGGTTCAATATCTCTGATCCAGGTGGTCTGCTCTTATTTGAGAAATAGTGCTGTCATAAAAACACCAATGCTCCAGAGGTGGGAAATGAGCTGACAGCTCTTTAGTTAACAATCTAACAGTACACGTAACCCACTCACCAAATGGCACACATCATAGACTATAGATGCTTTTAATTTTTGTGATTAACAAATAATATATTTAAATGTTTGCATATATGAAATGAGCTCCACTGCTGAATATGACAAAGCTCAATGTTGGTATTGCACTGCATTTTGCTATTATATTTTACTCATTACTGCTACCAGTCCCCCTGTGAAGGCGCATGGGCTCAGTGGTTAGAGTGTCGAGCTTACAATCATGAGGTTGTGAGTTCGATTCCTGGACCGGGCTGTGTGTTGTGTTCTTGAGCAAGACACTTTATTTCACGTTGCTCCAGTTAACTCAGCTGTAGAAATGAGTTATGACATCACAGGTGCCAAGCTGTATCAGCTTTTGCCTTTCCCTTGGATAATATCAGTGGTGTGGAGAGGGGAGGCTGGTATGCATGGGCGACTGCTGGTCTTCCACAAACAATCTTGCCTGGACTTGTGCCTCGGAGGGTAACTTTCTAGGTGCAATCCCATGGTCATTCATGACCGAAGGGAGTCTCCTCCTCCTCCTACCAATCTCCCATCACAAACACATATTCATTTATGCTACATATCAATTCATGCATATGTGCGCACACATGCACACACACACACACTCACCCACACACACACAATCGTCATTATCATCATCATTCTTTAATATCTGTTTTCCATTCTGGCATGGGTTGGATGGTTTGACCAGAGCTGGCAAGCTGAAGAGCTGCACCAAGTTTCAGTTTCTATGGCTGGATGTCTGTCCTAATGCCAACCACTTTACAGTGTGTGCTGGTTACTTTTATGTGGCATTGGCAATATATATATATATATATATATATATATACACACACACACACACACACACACACACACATCTATATCTATACAAACACACACGTGTGTGTATGTGTGTACATTATATGTATATTAATAGTACATGTCTAACATGTACTTATTAACACTATATTGTCATCATTGTTATGTATCATGCTTTTGGCACTGTAGTGATGACACTACATCAAAAGTCTTTCTGATGATACACGAGTTCTCCCATCAGATGAAGTCATAGCATTACTTTATTCTGACTTTCATTGTAACACTGTGCCAAACTATAACCATACATATAAATATTAGTTGCAAATTTTGGCACAAGGCCAACAATTTGGTTGAGCAAGGGTAAGTTGATTACATTACTCCACTGCTCAACTGGTACTTATTTTAATTACCCTGAAAAGATGAAAGGCAAAGTTGACCTCAACAGAATTTGAACTCTGAATCTAGACAGATGAAATGCCTGCCACTAAGCATTTCGCCCGGTGTGCTAATGATTCTGCCAGTTTGCCACCTTAATCATACATATAAATATTAACTCAATGTCTACACATGTACACACACACACACACACACACACACACACACACACACACACACACACACACATGATTATAAGAAAGGCAGTGATGATGACATTTTTGACCATTGAGATGCAAGCACTGCAACACTGATGGAAGAAGTGTGTGGACTGCAAGAGGAACCATGTTGAAAAATAAACCTCATTTGGTCACATTCCATAAGAGTATCTTAGCCAACCTATGAACTTTTCAGTCAACCCTTTTGTGAGTGTGTGTGTACATGCTGGTACCATGTCAAAAGCACTCAGTCCACTCTGTGGGGTGATTGGTGTTAGGAAGTGTATCCTGCCGTAAAAACCTTGCCAAGACAGACACATAAGTCTGGTGCAGTCTTCTGCCTGGCCAGCTCCTGTCAAACTGCCCAACCCATGCATGTGTGGAAGGCAGACATTAAATGATGATGATGAGATATATTGGGTCATCCCATAAATAATGTTTTTTTTTTCAATTGCATGAACTAAAAGTTGTAGAGGGACAGGATAAACTACCTGCATCAACTTGCTATAAAAACAGGTAGTAATTTTACCTTGTCCTTATTCTTAGTGCAAGTTTTGAGGAGTGCAGTTCGATTTTAACAGTTATTTTTTCACAGCTATAATGGAAGTGACAAAGAAGCATATTCAGCATATTTTGCTTTATGAGTTCAATAAAGGCAATGCAACAGAAAGTGCAAGGAATATTAATGCAGTACATAGGAATTGGACAATAAGCGTAAGCCTGTATCAACGGTGGTTCCAGAAATTCTGAGCTGGAAACTACAGCCTAGAAGACAAGCCTCGCCTTGGAAGATCTGTAGAGCTTGATAAGGATGTCCTGCAAACCCTAGTGGAACAAAATCCCATCGTAACTGTTGAGAGGCTAGCAGAGAAGCTTGGATTTGGTCATTCAACCATTCATCAACGCCTGTGTGCTATCGGAAAAGCCAGAAAATTGAGTCAATGGGTTTCTCACAAACTTTATGAGTCTAATCGTGCATAGAGAGTGAATGTGTGCTCTTCTTTGCTGTCACATCTTACAAATGAACCTTCTTTTGAACCAAATAGTGACAGGTGATGAGAAATGGGTTCTCTTTAAAAATGTCAAGTGCCGAAGACTGTAGGTAAGGAAGGGAGAAACACTGGCACCTCAGGCTAAACAAGGTTTTCACCCATCTAAGGTATTGTTATCTGTTTGGTGGGATATGAAAGGTTTGAGCGGCTTAAGACAGCACTAGAAGAAAAACGACCATCTTTGTTTTCAAGACAAAATGTGTTCTTCCATCAGGATAATGCTTGGCCACATACAACAAGGATGACATTCCAAAGGCTGGAGCAGTTTGAATGAGAAACGCTGCCCCACCCACCATATTCGTTAGACATTGCTCCATCTGGTTATCATTTATTCCACAGTCTTCAAAATCATTTAGATGGAAAAAATATGAATTCTGTAGACGAGGTCAGAACAATACTGGAGGAGTATTTTTTGTCACGGACAAGTGAATTTTGGAAGAGGGGCCTCGCAAGTCTACCAGAGAGATGAAAGAGCATTGTAGAAAATGAAGGAGAGTATATTTTAGATTAAAATAGAACTTTGGTTATCTTAATTCTGAAAAATAAAAAAAAGTATTAAAAAAAAATACATTATTTATGGGATGATCCAATATACCAGTTACCTTTTATTTGTTTCAGGGTGCTGGTTTGAGGTTTTAGTTGAACAGATCCACTTACAGGTCTTTGATTGACCTGGGGTTGCAATGAAAGACACTAGCTCAAGATGCCATGTAGTGGGACTGAGCCCAGAGCCACATGTTCGGAAGCAAGTTTCTTACCACATATCCACACATATCTATCCATGCACCTCTGTGTGTGTGTGTGTACATATATATATATATATATATATATATATATATAATGCACACACATAAAATAAAAGCATTACTTATCTGATGGTTGTTATTTCCTTTTAATGAACACACATTTACAAAATAACACTATTTTTAAGTGACCAAAAATATAATAAAATTATGATCTGAGGACTAGAGTTGTTCTCTTAAAGCAATCTTCAAACTGGTGTTGTATCATATCAGAGTTCCTTAAATATAAGCAAAAATGAGCTAAGAGAAATAACTTAGTGGCCAGTGGCAAGTAATTGAACAATATAGACAAAAAAAAAATACTAGTATATGAAATACTATACAACAAATTCTTAGTTTACTAAAACTATCTCCACCTAACTCCGTATGAAAAAGGGAGATAATTTCAAGAATTTTCAGGAAGAGTTACTGAAAAAGGAGGAGCTGACATTGAAAAGCAACTTAAACGAAATAAAAGGAAAATGAATAATATAAACAAAACAAAAAAGTTTCAAGAAATCTAGATATGGTTAGGTCAATGTATGGAAGAGAGATACAGGACAAGTGAAAGGATGTCGAATAGCCCTGTTACATACAGATATATGGGGAGTATTATAGTGGTTAGAGGAGGATGGTTACGGTGATTGGAGTGGGTTGGCATTTGGAAAATCATATTATTTGAATCATCATCATTATTTAATGTTTGTTTTTTATGTTTGCTTGGGTTGGACAGTTTAAGAGTAACTGGCAAGTTCAGAAGACTGCACCAAACTCTGTCGTCAGCTTTGACATGATTTTAAACAGCTAGATGCCAACCATTTTACAGAGTGTACTGGGTGCTTTTTATGTGACACCAGAAGCAGAGAGGTCACCAAGTAACTTGCAGGAGACCCCTCAACTAGGAAGGAGAAGTACTGAGGGACAAAAAAAATAAAGCCTTGTATTAGCGGAGAAACATGGCTACCTTAGATGGAGAGAGAGATGGTAAAGATGGGATGGGGCTGGGGCTGCACACCTAAGTCACAGGGAGGTGTTTATACTGAACTGGAATAAGGATTGGAGAGGGTGAGATATTATGTATCGTATGTATAAGCAAGATGGTGTGTTCATGTTTGTAACTCAAAATATGTTGAGGGATTACATCCTTTTTTTTATTCTGTGCCCTATTTCAATTTTAAAAATAACATAGTAAAAAGCATCTTGCCATGATTGGATAAAATTAATATTTTGTGTCTTGCATATACACACACACACATATATATATATTCTAAATACCAAGAAGTTTTAACTAAAAGGTTATTGTTAAGTGTTGTATGCTTATTTCAATCAGAGTTTTGCTATTGATGCTGGCTGCAAGTTTGTTTGATTTAAAGTATTAATTCTGTCAGTTTTAGCCTTAAATCTCTGCCTTGGAATATCCTGTTGATTTCTCTTAGCTTGCAGCAAATGAGTAACAAGACTAAGTATGCACTCAGTTAAATAAAACACTGGAGAATGTATCAGTACTTCCTTTCATAGTTGAGTTAGGGTATTACTTTTAGCTCTCCTCAGACAGTCACATCGTGGTTCTTTTGATTTTGAAAATGATTTTTACAGAATCATTTTGTAACTTCTTGATATTGCATTGTTACTTCAGATAATTCCATCAGAATTGGTTGAGTTTACCAAGATAGGTACTCCATTGCTTTCAGATTATAAAACTTGTTACTGAAGTCATTATCCAAAGTTTTCTTGTAATGAACAATGAACATTCTTTGCAGCATCACTTACATCAGACTTTTCCAACCATGAGAACTGGCTAACTTTTCTTGCCAGTATCGTGTATTGGCACAAATGTCTTTCATTTGCATTGATGAATATCACATTAGCTCCTTGGAGTTGCTTATCTGAAAAGCAATGCTTCTGAAAAGTGTCACTCAAGTAACTCACATAGACATTGTTGTCTATTGCCCTTGAAAATCTTGATGAAAAGGTCAAATAGCATCATAGATCTTTTGAGGTAGTTCCCTTTTGGCAACTATTTGAACGCGATGCAGTCTTGTGGTTTGTTGGATCCTATCGAACTGTCTAACCAATGCCAGCATGGAAAGAGGATATTAAATGACAACAATGATGATGATGTTGATGATGAACCACCTTACTTCAGCATGGAGCAATAATCTCACATGTTCTTGGTATCCACTTTGATGGAATTAATGCATTTAATTATAAAATGCAGTATCTTATGCAATTGATGCAAAATTCTCTTTGCAACTATGCTTTCTCAGTGGATAACACAATCCACAGCCAACCTGTTTGGATTGTCATCTTTCATCAGTTTTAAATATTCTTTTTTTTTTTAACCAATCACAGAAGATGCACCATCTGCCACATGTGATACAATGTATATTTTTTTGGTATTTTATTTGTGTCCAACTAATTAATGGATTTACTGTACATATCAACTACACAATTGGTTGTTTCTAATAACTCCCAAAACAGCATCTCCTCTTGAAATTCTTCCAGGTCAGCATATCATATATATTCCAGTAACAGAGCTTCATTGTTTTGTATGGTAGATTCCTTCATTTGCATTGAGAACATTGATTTCAACTTCTCAATAAATTGTTTTTTACCATCTTACCCCATGTCATCTTTTCTGTTGCTAACCGCTGGTTATACAATGGCATTGCTTGGACATGTCTGCCATTCTTTGACAGAATTGTTTCAAGAAATATCAACCCCAGATATTGTGTTTAACAAGTTCTTCGCAAAAGAAACATGATTTTTTTTCAAATGTCATTTTTATATGGTAAATTTTGAAAATTTATTTCAGGCATGTAAGTGTAAATATTCCAAGACATGCTGGTTTATGACTGAGACCCAAATTGCATGTAACTTTTCAACTTTCCCTGAAATGAGATGTCAAAACACAGCTGCATTGAATGCTGTGGGTGGCAGTCGCAAACAATTCTCATGAAAACCAAAATACACATGCATCTCGTGGAGATTATGGGTATAAAATCAACTTGAACCGTGTTCCAGGCATTCGTAATTTGGACGCATCAGGTATGACCAGATTGTCAGCAGTGCAGAGAGAACAAGCTTATTGACCAATTGTAAGCAGAGCAGTGTGCCCTGGTTGTTGCGAAAGCTTACAGTGTTCATGTCAGCACCATCTATCGCCTGCAACACCAACAGTACTGCAGACTGTGCCCCAGGCAGAACTGCTTCATCCACCTACAACACCTCTGTGATCACTTCAGACCAGCCAGCATGGCTCATGAGAACATTGGTACTGGATGGTGACCCATCAGTGACGACACTGTATGATGTCGACTGGCCATCAACAACCTGCATTGCTGTCGTCCTGCTCCAAGGGCCTGTCCTCACTGCCTGCCACCGTCAGGCATGACTACAGTGGGCTACACAGCACCGACATTGGTGACATCAACAACGGAGGTCGATAGTCTTCTCTAACGAGAGCCAGGACTGCGTTTGTACTTCGGATGACAAAGTGAGGGTGTGGCATAGATGTTTTTTTCCCGGTAAAACCGGGAAATATTTCAAAAATATATACATTGACTTTGTTGACCATTGCGGCATCTTTATTTTAAAATTTGGATCTTTTTTAAAACGGGGGCCACATTTTTCATTAATGTTTTACGTAGTGTTTTTGGTAGCGAAAAACTTTCAAACTTCGTATACTTATCTATTTTGTGTTATAGAACAGAAAAAATGTTTTTGTATTCGAATTTATTTCATGTAAAAAATTGTCTTATTTCGATAATTTCAACCAATCACTCACAAGTATTCAGTTGTTTACATTTACTCCTTTGGCTCACTAAGCGATGTAAAGTGTATTTAATCTCCATACCTTCGTTTTATTTGCTTTTTTCATTTTAAATTTGCTTTAACCCTAACCCTAACCCTAGGGTTAGGGTTAGAGTTAGGGTTAGGGTTAATTGTTTCAGAATCGTTTGTTTATGTAGTCGGCACTTAATGTATATCGGCTGAATGGACGTCAGTGATTGGTTGAAATTACAGAAATACGACAACTTTAACATGGAATAATTTATGGATTTCTTTTTTTTTTAAGAAGACTAAGAGAAAAAGATGTTTTATATGACACATTCTACCAGTGTTCCAAGTTTCAAAGTGTTTCGTTAATGAAAAATGTGGCCCCCGTTTTAAAAAAGATCCTAAAATTTTATTGCAAAAAAAACAAAACAAAAAAAAACAGTGAACAGTCTTTTTAGATTATTCTGTGCCCCTTCCCCGAACGGGGGTAGGATTTGAAACATCTTTGTCCTCTTTTAGAGAACATTTTTTTCACAGCTTGAAAAATATTTTTTCTTAGGTTTCTCTGTTTAAAAATATTTTTTTTATAGGATTTCCAGTTTGCGTGGGGAAAATATTATGTCAATTGAATTTATTTCGCAAAAGGAGTCAATCGTTGAGAGTGAAAACATGGCGAAAAAATTTTCAGCGGTTGCCGCAGTGGCAACCGAAAATATCGAAATTGACATAAATAAGCTCGGTGAGCTGTTTAAAAGAATGAAGCAGGAGGGTGGTGATGTAAAAATATCACCCTCAGCTTCGGTTATTAATACGGAGAAACGGACCGTGATATTTAAAACCTTTTGTCCAAAAGACAAAAAGGTTTAAACATTTCGAAAAAAGATACTATCGAAAAATGCCTGTCCCCGATTTGGAGAGACATAGTTTATATCACCAGGGGACGGGCATATAGAGTAGTAGAGGTTCGTTTCTCAGGGGAAGAAGTGGCCCGAGGGCACTCGGTGTGTCCCCTAAAAACGAATGAGGTGATACTTCTTCCGACATACATGGGTCGCAGAACATCAAGAGTACAAATATCAGAAGTACCACCAGAAGTCGACCCTGTAGATGTGGTGGCTGCCGTGTTGTTCAACAGGGCAAAAACAAATTAAAATATTACAAGTATCACGCTCGTCTCCGCAATATTGGCTGGGAAGAAGCATCAACATCCTTATTCAGGGGACACAAGAAGACCTTCAGGATCTTCCCGAAAGGGTGCTCGTGGGCGAGAATGTGGCCCTTAAGGTACAGGTCGAGGGCAGAAAGCCCACCTGTTACGCCTGCGGCAAAAAGGTCCACATTCAAGTGGATTGTCCGGAGGTAAAGAGAAGCAGCACAGACACCAGACCCTTCAGAAAACCCCCCCAAAAACCATCCTCACAAATTCATCGACCCCGGCACTAACAAAAAATCCCACTCCCTCTGTTTCGGTGCCTACCCCACAACAAACTGGAAAAATTACCCAGTCCCCGCATACACAAGCCCCCACACTACCAAAATCCCCCACCCCTGTGAAAATAGCGGCACCACCTGAATCCAGTATAACTCCCCCAGAAAACAGCATGGCGACATCGGAAGGGAGTTTAGAACTGTGGAAAAAAATAGGAAAAAAAGAACACATGAACTGTCCCCGTCCACATCCCCTACAAAAAATAAAAACAACACAGACACCAAAAAAAATTATGATGATGACATGAAAAGCGAACTTGTGTTGATCGAGTTCGATACGAGAGACGCCTATATCAGGGGCGTAGTCTTGCTACATCACACTACAAGACTTTATAAACAACTGGAGGGACATAAGGAAAGATGTGCCTGGATTGGCGAAGAAACCTTCAGGCAGCTGAAGGCTTGGCACCCGAAATCAATCAGGAAATTGGACAAGTTGCCAAAATACTTTGAGAAGGAGGAAAGGGGAGGGGCCGACGAGCGTATGGCGAGATCGGCGCCAACCTCTCCAGTAAAACTTAAGTAGAACTTTTTCTTCTTTCAAATGGCCTCTCTTAACATTGGATGTTTAAATGTGCGTGGTTTGTGTTCAAAGTGGAAGCAGGCGTGTTTCCTCGACGACCTCAGATCGCACGATATACATGTGATGGTTGCTACAGAGACCAAGCTGGACAGTCTACGAACCTTCTCGCCTCTCCTGAATGGCTATGAGAAAATCATGGCTCCTGGCCAGACCGGGGTACGAGGGGGTGTAGTGGTACTGATCCGCAATGGCTTCGCTTGGCTCTGCAGACAAGTACAGTCTATGTGGACCCCGAAGGTGGGCTGGTCGTCCTTGATGTGACATACAGCAGTAAGGCCTTCAGGCTGATCGGACTCTACGCACCATGCGCTAGAGGTTTCCAAACTGACTTTTATCGGCGCCTAGAGGGCTTTCTTGTGATGTCGAAGACATTAGTGGTGTTAGGGGACTTCAACACTATTGTTGACACTCGAATCGATAGCGTCGGCTCGATTGATAGAAAAGTGAACTCACGCCTCGTCGATCTGCTTAAGCGATTTCAGCTGGCAGACCGTTACAGGCTTGAACATCCGAACGTGCCAGAGTGGACCCGGATGAGTGGCGACGGAAGGTTCAAGTCTTACCTAGATAGGATAGTAATAAGAATTATAGATAAGCCTAGTTTTACTTGTCCACAACTTGTCCAAGTGTCCTACACTGATCATACAATGGTTAAGTGTAGGTTGGACGTAGATAGTAGAACTAGTAGAGGACCCGGCTACTGGAAGCTGAACAAGACTATTTTGACTTGTGAGGCATACCGTAGTCGGATTAAGGAGTTAGTACAGAGGGCGTTAACCGGTACCGTGGTTAATAACTGGTGGTGGTTCGCCCTCAAAAGAGCCATTCATTTCGAGTCCATTAGGTTTAGCAAACAGCTAAGACCAGATAGGACTAGAGTAGAAGGGCAGCTAGTGAAGAACTTAGAAGAGGCGCTGAGGTTGGGCTCTGCATCCCACATTCTGGCAGCGAGAACGGTATTGGACCGTCACCTCAAAGCCAAACATGAGGGGTGTAGAGTACGGGCTAAAGTGAGAGCATTGGGCCGTGAGGGAATTAACGCTGCCGGATGAGCCCGCACGGTAGAAACCCAGCGTGGCAACGAAGCCACAATAAGGTCTCTTGTTATCGAAAAAGGACGCACGGTCAAAGAACGGGACGAGATGTGTGAGGCGCTTCACGAACACTTTGGCGAGTTGTTCGGGAGGGGCGGGACGCTGGATCATGGTGGGGCCCTCAGGGACTTACTGTCTGGCGGCCCGCGTCTCTCGGCAAGGAAGGCTGAGTGCTGTGAAGGGTCATTCACAGCCGAGGAGGTGATCGAGGTGCTGGGCGAATGCCCCGGGGACAAGTCGCCGGGTCTTGATGGTCTGCCCTATGAATTTTATAAAAGTATGCCAGACTTGTTCGGGCACCTACTGGTCAGCGTTTATGCCAACTGGCAGCAGAATGGGAGAATTCCCAAGTCTGCGAGCCGGGGGGCAGTGACGTTGATCAGAAAGGACTCGACCAAAGCCTTGTGAGTGGGTTTGGTAGACAGAAACTGAAATAAGCCCGTCGTATATATATATATATATATATATATATATATATATATATATATATATATATATACACATATATATATGTATGTGTGTGTATATGTTTGTGTGTCTGTGTTGTCCCCCCAACATCGCTTGACAACCGATGCTCGTGTGTTTACGTCCCTGTAACTTAGCGGTTCGGCAAAGAGACCGATAGAATAAGTACTCGGCTTACAAAGACTAAGTCCTGGGGTCGATTTGCTCGACTAAAGGTGATGCTCCAGCATGGCCACAGTCAAATGACTGAAACAAGTAAAAGAGTAAAGAGTTGTAACCCAGTTACAACTGGGTTATCAGATGTTATCATTTGTAGTTGTAACTCAGTGCAGATTGGAAACATACACACACACACACTCTTTCTCCCTCTCAAACACACACACCTACACAAATATAAATTTCTGCATAATTTTGTATTGCTTCCAAACCACAAGGTTGCAGGTTCACTACCACTGCGTGGCACGTTGGGCGAATGTCTTCTGCTATAGCATTGGGCCAGCCAGAGCCTTGTGAGTGAATTTGGTAGATGGAAACTGGAAGAAACTTGTTGTCTGTATATCTATATATACACCTTCACCTTTGACTTACAATCATCTGCACTTACAACTGCAAAAAATGAATTGCGTGGCACCTTGGGCAAGCGTCTTCTACTATAGCCTCGGGCCGACCAAAGCCTTGTGAGTGGATTTGGTACACGGAAACTGAAATATATATATATATATATATACATATATATATATATATATACATATATATATATATATATATATATATATATATATATATATATATATATGTGTGTGTGTGTGTTTGTGTTTATCCCCCCAACATCGCTTGACAACCGATGCTGGTGTGTTTACGTCCCCGTAATTTAGTAGTTCGGCAAAAGAGTTCGACAGAATAAGTACTAGGCTTACAAAGAATAAGTCATGGGGTCGATTTGCTCGACTAAAAGGCAGTGCTCCAGTATGGCCGCAGTCAAATGACTGAAACAAGTAAAAGAGTAAAGAGAGTAAAGAAAATTTTAAAAAATTGATTTTCAGATGTTGGGCAGCTGCACGCATAACTTTGGCAGCATCTGGTAATTCAGGCCTCCTTCAAATTCAAGCATCTATTGTCTGCCACTGTCTCTTCCTCAGTCGCTTTCAAATATCAGTTGCGTGATTGAAGGTAGTATTCAAAAATAAAAATCCGACATACGACCAAATCAAATTACAACCTGTCAGTTGGAACGGAACTCGATCCTAAGTTGAGGAGAAGATGTACATCTATGTGTGTCTTTGTGTCTGTATTTGTTCCCCACCACCGCTTGACAATTGATGTTGGTTTGTTCACATCGCCGTAACTTAGTAATTTGGCAAAAGAGACTGATAGAATAAATAATAGGCTTATAGAAAACTGTAAATGAATACTAACTAGGGTTATAACTTCAAACAATGACTTGGAAAAAAATACTCAAGGTGTATCTAACCAGTGTTAGTAACAAAAACCGAGGTACACTTCTGCCGCTGGAGAGAGTGAGTAATATATTGTAGGGTATAGTTTGGTGATATGTAAGCAACAAGGAGCAATGTTATAAGCGAGTAAATAGGAGTTGAGCAAGTCTAAATGTGAAGGTTAAAAATATTAATGAAATTGGCGTTGTTAGTAAATCAACTAAAGGGGAAATAACTCTTAGGATATTTGATAAGAAAATACCTGAAGAGTTACTCCCCTTGAGTTACCTCGCTGTAGAATGGATCTATTTGACGCAAACTGACAAATAATGGTCTTATACTCAAATATTAATGAAATCTTCCACCTTCAACCTTTTTCTTTTATTAGTGAGAAGAGAATGCGGAGTTTGATTCCATGAAATTCTCCTCTCCTCAGAATCGTGATTTCCCAGAAAAATGACTATAAAAAATAGGCGTGCTTCCTAACCAAATGGTTCCGAGTTCAGTCCCATTGCGTGACGCCTTCTATTGTAGCCTCGGGCCGATTAAGGCTTTGTGAACGGATTTGGTAGATGGAAACTGAAAGAAGACCGTCGTAAATATATGTATGTATATATCTATGTGCGTGTCTTTGTGTCTGTCTCCCACTACCGCTTGACAACCGCTGTTGGTGTGTTTACGTCCCCATAACTTAGCTGTTCGGTAAAAGGCACCAACAGAATAAGTACTTAAAAAAATAACTCCTGCTGTTCGAATAAAATTCAAGGCGGTGCCCCAGCAGAGCCACAGTCTAATAACTGAAACAAGTAAAAAATATCTAAAAGCTAAACGACAGAACTTAATTTTATTAAACATGGCGATTTGTTCACTCCGTTCCAGTCTTCCCCATACATCGAGCTAACGATCGCTAGATTTCTTGAAACTTTTTTGTTTTGTTTATATTATTATTACGAAGATGTACTTGCATAGCAAGTAACTTGATCTGAGATCGTGTGCTGAAACAAAACAAATGCAGTGTGGAAGATGTTTGTAAGCCTTTAAATTTTAATTTGTTTCGAAATATTTTCGTCGCTTTGAAACCGCGACCTGTTCACTGACAAAACTTTGTGCTGCATCTGCATATTATTATTAGTTTTTCTTTTATTTGATTTAAGTTGCTTTCCAATATCAGTTCCTTTCTCTGTTGCCCTTCCATATCAGCTCCTTTCTCTGTTGCCCTTCCATATAGATGGACTGTTATGACATGTGAAATGATCAGCAACACAAGTACAAAAAGGAGGTCAAAACTTCTGGTCAGAGAATACAATAGAATATGCTATTCCCATGTATACATGTCGTTGAATAGTGACTTCGAAGTCATGTGGCTTATTCAGACTATGGTCTCCTTTAATCCTACTTTTTATCTCCACTACATAAAACTATATAACACCAGGCATGGTTGTGTGGTTAAGAGGCTCGGTTTTCAACCACGTAGTTTCAGGTTGTCCCACAGCACGACACTTTAGGCAAGTGTTTCCTACTATACCCCTAGGCTGACCAATGACTTGTGAGTGAATTTGGTAGACAGAAACTGTGAAACTGTGTAGATGTTCGTGCGTGCGTGTGTATAAAACGGGTGTCTGGCTGTAGAAAGTCTGTCTCAACCAATTCTGTCTGACCCATGCGAGCATGGAAGAGTCGGCGTTAAAACGAACACTCACACACACACACACACACACACATATATATTTGTAATGCACACAGATTTATCTGTATGTATTTCCATGTATCAGATCTCCTTCAAGCCTACTCTTTTGACTTACAAAAAGAAAGACACACTGGATGGCTGACTGGCATTGGCACTCCGTCGGTTACGACGACGACAAGAGTTCCAGTTGATCATCCGATCAACGGAAGAGCCTGCTCAGGAAATTAACGTGCAAGTGGCTGAGCACTCCACAGACACGTGTACCTTTAGTGTAGTTCTCTGGGAGATTCAGCGTGTGACAAGACTGACCTTTTGAAACACAGATACTACTCATTTTTGCTAGCTGAGTGACCTGGAGCAACGTGAAATAAAGTGTCTTGCTCAAGAACACAACGAATCGTTGGGAATCGAACTCATGACCTTGCGATTGTGAGCCGAATACTCTAACCACTAAGTCACGTGCCTTCACGACACACTGGATGATGTAATTTTAGATATACCACATCACGAAAATTCCATAGGATAACTACGATTAAAATTCCTTAAATCATAGGTTTGTTTGCTTAATCAGGCCTGACCTGAAGTTGAGACAACAACAGCGATAATGGATTATTACAACGGTCAGCTTGTAGCATATAACATCACTCACTCCACTAATCACATGAGCGATAGTATAAAGCTTACAGACTAGATGTTGGAGTAGAAATTATTTTCAGTTGTTTAGTAATGTGTCGTTCACTGATGCATCTACAACATAGAGCTTAATGATTTTGCAGATATTGAATTAAATATCTTGCACATGAGATAATACTGGTTAACGAGGGAGACAATGCATATGATAAACATAATTGGAAATTATTATTTCGCTTGTGAAATGTAACATGTAAAAGAAAATTTAGATGACAGAGTTACTTCCCTTTATTAATTTTGTTCCCAAAGTTTTCTCCCTTGTGTACATTCGAAAATTTGATTTTCTCGTAAATTGAGCTAAAACCTAAACATGAACCAAATAACGAAGCAAATACGTGGTCAAATGAAGAAACTATGTAACTGAAGAAACAATTCCTTGGAACTGTAAATAAAAATGTAAATAACTGCAAAGTATTCATACCCACGTGGTTTATGAGTCCCACTTGGCAACCATATGGTTTACGACATTTTGTGTTTGTGCAGTTTTTAGACTCTCCCTCAGGAGTAGTTAAGCTGATTACATTGATGGACCTCAGCATCAAGTAGTATTTTATATAAATATATATATACACACACACACATATATAAACGTGACTAGGATGTTAGGAAACACTTACATTGCTAGAAATAAGAGATAAACCGCTCTAATGTTGTAGTTCATGCACACGAATGAAAGCTTATACACTAACAGGGACCATAATGGTCTGAAAAGTGCTGATTGAGAATTCTTAATACTGACAAGTCAGTTTTGACAATTTCTGTTGCCTCATCACTTTAGCAGTTTAGCTCTTATTTCTAACAATGTAGGCGTTTTCTAACACCCTAGTAACATTTAGTCACATTTGTAATTCTCCATTTTGGTGAAATATTGCAAACTGCTGTTCATATTAAAACTATATATATATATACGCACATGTGAAGGCACATGGCTCAGTAGTTAGTGTCAGGCTCACAATCATGAGGTAGTGGGTTTGATTCCTAGAGTGGGCTGTGTTGTATTCTTGAGCAAGAAACTTTATTTCACGTTGCTCCAGTTAACTCAGCTGTAGAAATGAGTTGCGACATCACTGGTGCCAAGCCGTATGGGCCTTTGCCTTTCCTTTGCATAACATCAGTGGTGTGGAGAGGAAAGGCTGGTATCCATGGGCGACTGCTGGCCTTCCATAAACAACCTTTCCTGGACTTGTGCCTCAGAGGGTAACTTTCTAGGTGCAATCCCACGGTCAATCAGGACTGAAGGGAGTTTCCCATATATGCACACACTAGAAAGTTGTTTGTTATGGTTGATCGGAGAGTGACCATTGGTTTCACACCTATAAAGCTCTTAGCTGTATTTATATGAGTGAACTGGAGTAATGTGAAATAAAAGTGTCTCATTCAAGAACACAACACACAGCTCAGTCTGGGAATCGAATTCACCATCTCATGAGTGTGAGCCAGGTGTTCCACCTAGACATAACAAGAAAACTTTTCACTCACCCTACCCCAACAAACCAATCTATATCACTACATCTTTTGTCTTCTTCACATTTCCTTCTTCATGCACTATGCCTACCTCTCACTCTCCAATCCTGTCCTCAGCTTTGTTTCTCTGTATCATTGCTATCCAGTAGCCCCCTCCCATTCTATATATACCCAGGTTTTCAATATTCACTTCCCGTCTTTCCTCTGCACTCTTTAATCAGGCTTTTTTGGTAATATCCTGCCACTTATATTATGACCTTTGAACCTCAAGGGTATACCCTGGCACTTGCCACCATCTATATATCTCTTCCTTTACTCAACCATCCCATTTATATTCTGATCCCTTATGAGTATGCCAGGCATTTTGCTACCATCTCTATTCTGCTGTCTCCCACTCTCTCTCTCTCCTTCTCCTGCACTTCCCCCAGGTTGCAGCAGCACACCTATTTCTGTCTTTATTCCAGATCTCTCTCTCTCTCTCTCTCTCTCTCCGGCTGGGTAACCTTGTACCTTCTCTATAGCAAGACACCTGTTTCTGTCTCACTATAGCCTTTCATCATCTGACACAAGATCACCTCCTCCAATGCCCCTTCGCCTCTCAAAAGATTTTTGTCTTTCAAGTTACTTGGTGACCCTGTCAGTGCAGGTGCCACTTAAAAAGTATCCAGTCCACACTATAAAGTGATTGGCATTTGGAAGGGCATTCAGCAGTAAAACCTTGCCAAAACTAACCTTGCCTGTGCTAGTGCCACATAAAAAGCACTAAGTCCACTCTGCTGGATGGTTAGTGTTAGGAAGGGCATCCAACTGTAAAAATCCTGCTAAAACAGTCACAAGAGTCTGGTGCAAGCTGTCAAACTGTCCCACCCATGCCAGCATGGAAGGCAGATGTTAAACGATGATGATGATATGTATATATACATATACATACACATGCACACACACGCACATAGGCATACATGTATATGTGTGCATGTACAAAGCTGTATATACCTGTATACAGATGTACTTTGGTGTCAACTTATGTCCCTTTATGCCAAAATCTTACAATGGAGGTATATAGAAATGGATAAAAATAAATACCAGCCTGAAATAGCTAACAAGGTTGGTTTCTTCTTTATAATCTCTTTCCTTTATACAGAGCACAAGCCTTCAATGACTGTTTTCCACTGAAGGCTGTCTTTAAGGCCTTCCTCTTCCAGGTCTTGTTGGTTTTCAGTTGTAATTGATGCTTCTGTCACTGCATTTTTCTATGTAGGGGTGTTGTCTCTGTACAAATCCATTTTTACCTCTGGTAAGTGGATATTTATATTAGTCTGGACTCTAGTTTTTGATCTGTCCAGTGTGGGTGCCTTGCCAGGAGCTGTGCTCCACTGGCATGACTCCACAGGCCATTGAGGCACACAAGCCCCCTCACTGCAACTAAGACTTGACTTTGTGGTGGAACAGGATTGATATGATTATGTAAAACTCTTGAAAACAGTACTTTAGTGTAATAGTAGTTCAATGAGTGAAGCCAGTAATCACATGACATTCGAATGAGATCGTTGCCAGTGCCAATGGACTGGCTCCTGTGCCGGTAGCACGTAAAATACACCATTTTGAGCGTGGCCGTTGCCAGTACCGCCAGACTGGCCCTCGTGCCGGTGGCATGTAAAAGCACCCACTACACTCTCGGAGTGGTTGGCGTTAGGAAGGGCATGCAGCTGTAGAAACTCTGCCAAATCAGATTGGAACCTGGTGTTGCCTCTTGGTCCACCAGTCCTCAGTCAAATCGTCCAACCCATGCTAGCATGGAAAGTGGACGTTAAACGACGATGATGATGATGTTGTGAGTGACCAGGCTATCAGATGTTGTTACACATCACTGGTCACGATGTACATTTGCATTGTTTTAGCCATCAAAGGATGCCTCCCCACTGGCTAGACAAGGAGGCCAACATTTCCCCCTGATTGAAAGTGGGAACTGGAGCAATATGAAATGAAGCGTTTTACTCAAGAACAACAACATTCTACCCAGTCAGGGAATTGAACCCATGATCTAGCGATTGTGAGTGCAACAGCCTAACCACTAGGCCATCCACCTTCACTGAAGCCAGTAAGAGAAGGAAAAAAAATATATATACCCCCCCCTCCAAAAAAAAAAAAGAAAATATACTTTCTATAAAATTATTATTTTATTATTACTTTTTGGTGGCAAGCTTTACATTAATTTTAAGCAAAATGTTGATCCGGAATGCATCCATCAAAGATTGCTGGGCTTCTGCTATCAAAGCTTTGATCCTGTGTCCATTTTTTCCAACAATCATGTGCTGTTAGATAAAAGAAAAGAATATTAAATATCCATGGGTCAATGGATTGATCGTTTTTGAATATCATCAGATAGAATAGATAATGAAATGTTTGTATAGCTTATAATGAGTGAGAGTGTGAGAATAATTGAAATTACCATCATGGGGTCCCTACATGATTATTAATGTGCTAGAAATAGCTGTCATATCTCTCTCAGCTCACTTAATGACCACATATATACACCACATGAGATGATATCCCCTCTCTCCACCAACAAAAGACTGGGTTGTCATAACTATGAGGGGTGCAGAAGAGTTCCTGGCTTTACGGGTATCACGAAAGGCCTGGTTGGAGGCTCAACATTCCGAGTCCGCTGCAATAAGTGTGTGAATCTGAGAGGGAAATATGTTGAATAAAATCATAATTAACTGATACTCCTGTATTTTACCTAAAGCCAGGAACTTTTCAGCACCCCCTCGTATAATGCCTTTGGTTATAAGTCTGTTTGATAGGGTCTGACCTGTGGCTGAACCAAGAGCTGTGAGGAACGAAAAATGTTTATGGAGATGTACTTGCATAGCAAGTGACCTAATCTGAGATCGTGTGCTGGAACGAAAACAATTGCAGCGTGGAAGGTGTTTATAAGCCATTTAAAATAACACAAAAACCATTAGATTCACTTCAACATTTAGATTTGTCAAAATATTTTCGTCACTTTGAGACCACGACCTGTTCACTGACAAAATTCTGTGCTGCATCTGAGACAGAATAAATTTAAATGTTGAAGTGAATCTAACGGTTCTTGTGTGTTATTTTAAATGGCTTATAAACACCTTCCACACTGAAATTATGTTTAATCCTTTAGTATTCAGATTAACTGTCAAATGTAACGCTTTTTTAATCACATTTAAAAAAAAATTAAGCATACATTTTCTCACAGATTTAAGATTTCACTGATATGATTGTTTATTTTACACTGACATTGTAGGCTGGGTGTGAAAGGCAGTACCTGGCTAGTTTGAACATAAAATGGGGAGAATATTTTGGCTGGATATGACCAGTTTAAATGCTAAAACTGGGATGGTTTCAAACTTATGAAACATGTCCAACAAGAGGGTGAAGAAAGAAGAACTATACAGATCCAAACTCTATTTATTACTACAAGTCCTAGTCCTGTGGTTTTGAACTGGTGTCCATATGTCCCTTGGGGGTCTATATGGTCCCTGGGGGTTTGCATAAGATGTTTTTGTTAAAATTTATCTGTAATAAATTGGTTATACTGTTACAATGCACAAAATATTTTAACAATTCTTTTTATTCAATTATAAAAATATACTAGGATTTTTTTAAGCATTGAATGGTTATGAGGGTCCAATAGAGTAAAATCGGAATCAAAGGGGTCCACAGGCAAAGAAATGGTTGAGAACCGTTGGGCCAGTTCTTCTTGCAGTGTGGTGGCTCGCATGTAAGTTATGTTAGTGGAGTGCAAGCTCCTCGTATGGCCTCTGAGGCTGGACAGGTCAAAGATAGAGGCCAGACTAGTATGGACCACCTCTTCCCAGAAGTAAAAATGGGTTTGCATAGGGCCGACACCCCTATCTAAAAAAAAGAGCAAAGTAACAGAAGCATCATGGACAATTTGAAACCAACAAGACCTGAGAGAGGAAGGGGATTGCCTGTCCCCACTGATCTTTGTACTGTGCTTGATACCACTGACACTGATTCTGAGGATAGCAAAAGCTGGGTATGTATTCAAAAGCCGTCAAACAAAAAGTCAACCATTTGCTATTCATAGATGACCTCAAACTTTACGGTAAAGATGAAGCCCAAGTCAGTTCCTCGCTGATCCGGTGTATACCTTCAGTGCTGATATCAGAATGGAGTTCGGACTGAGAAAGTGTGGTGTGTTAGTATTGAAAAGAGGCAAAATCAAATGTATGGATGGACTAACAATACCATTGGGGGAAGTTATGAAGCAGGTAAAAGAGACGGGCTATAAGTACTTGGGGATTTTGGAAATGGATAAATTAATGGAGAAAGAAATGACAGAAAAATTTAAGGTGGAGTACTTACGCAAACTGAGACTGATCCTTAAGTCGAAATTAAACGGACAGAATAAGATTGAAGCTGCCAACACCTGGGCAGTTTCACTCCTTAGATATGGAGCAGGGGTAATCGCATGGTCAGTAGACGAACTAAACAGCTTAGGCAGAAAGACAAGAAAGTTGCTAACTAGATACGGGTCACTCTACCCAAAAAGTGACACAGACAGACTGTATGTACCAAGAAAAAGAGGGGGAAGAGGACTTATTGGATGCGAACATAACATTAGAGCAGAAGAAGACAACATAGCATGGTATATAAAAAATGCCACAGAACTGCTATTATTAGAAGTAGGAAGGTCAGGCTTGTGTAGGATGAAAGATTGCAAAGATAAAGTACTATACAAGAAATTGAAAACGAATGAAACTGAAAATAGGCGGGTAACGAAAAGAATGCATGGTCAATTTCATAGGGATGTTCAAGATAAGACAGACAGAGAAAAAAGATGGCTGTGGATGACTAAAAGTGATTTAAAACCAGAAACGGAGGCCCTAATCTGTGCTGCCCAAGAGCAAGCACTAAGAACTAACTACATAAAATACAGAATAGACAACACATCAGAAAGTGATAAGTGCAGAATCTGTGGACAAAACGGTGAAACCGTATGGCATATTACCAGCCAATGTACGCCACTAGCCCAGAACGAATATAAGAGACGTCACGACAATATAGTCAGGCTTGTCCATTGGACACTTTGCAACAACTATGAACTTGCCAGAGCAAAGAATTGGTATAACCACAAACCTGAAGGCATCGTCGAAAATGGAAATGCAAAGATCCTATGGGATTTTATGATTCAGTGCGACCATAAGATTGAGAATAGGAAGCCAGACAAAGTCTTAACTGAGAATGAAAACAAACTATGCTGGATCATAGACATAGCATGCCCAGCCGACAACAAGGTACACGATAAGGAAGAAAGAAAAGTCGAGAGATATGACAGGTTAGCTTGGGAAGTTAAGCGGTTGTGGTCGATGAAAAAAGGTAGCAGTAGTACCAATAATTGTCGGAGCCCTGGGAACAGTGAACAAAAATCTCGAGAAGTATGTGGAACAAATAGGGGCTGCAATAAGGATGGAGCACTTGCAGAAAACAGCACTGCATGGGACCGCTTGAATACTCCGGAAGGTGCTCTAAAAATAAGAGGTGTTACCATAGTTCACTGGTAGTGAACAGCTGACACTGTAGTACATCTCCAGCATTAGAAGCTATGCAAAGGCGACAATAATAATAATAATAATAATAATAATAATAATAATAATAATATCACTGATCAGTTTTTCAGAACAACCATAACATCATCAATGTTTAAATTGAAGCAATATTTAAATTTTTAAAACCAAATAACTATTCATGAATGTAGAAAAAAAGAGAAGGTAGAAATATTTTAAATATGAAAGTTTAGTGCAATGATTGAGAAACTTTCAGATGTAAATTACATCTGTCACCAATCTTCATATTGGAAACAAAGGAAATCACTTACTACATGCTTTTTCTTGATACAAATAATATTGAAAAAGATTTTGAGTGTCTCTTTATCATCCAGCTCCCACATCTCAATCATCTAAAGAGAAAGGATAAGGTGTTTTACTTTAGGGTTCACAATACATCAATATAAAAACAGCTTAATGGGGTTAGCATATATGACAAGGATACTGAGCAAATTATACACTTGCATGCACACACACATAATATATGTATGAATGTCTATATTTATACTGGCTGAGATCTCTTATTTGTAATGCCTTCTTTATATTCTGGTATTAAAAATGTTTACATCACAAGGCCTAACAACAATTAAAAGGTGTTAAAATCATGATGTTAGTGCTAAGATTGTGTGTAACAAACAAATCCCAAAACCCTATTTTTTGTCATTGTTAATAGCAATAATTATTATCATTACTATATACATATATTTCACATACTTTGTTATGTCATATAATGTGCAAGGTATTGTGTGCAGATATATAGCATATCAGCTATTGTGGATTGATATGGCATAGTATATTAGTATATGACATAGTGTAAATAAGATTACCTTTGCTGAAATATCATAGAGTATATATGATACTAACATGTCATATAGTATGTAAGATACTGTGTATGGCTCTATATATATATATATATATATATATATATATATATATATATATATATATATATATATATATATATATATATATATGATACAGAAATAAATTTATTTCTCAAACGCATGATAATGCTATAAATAGCATGATCAGGATAACTTATCCATATATTGCAGAAAAATACGTTACCGGCCAGCCATGAGACTTGAACTCACATCTATGTGATTACTCGTCAAGTGTTTTACCATTAAACTAAACTGCCCAGCAACGAATTCTTCTGCAATTTTAGAACTTATAAATTTAGCTTCATAAGACGCTAACGTTAAATTCAACTTTATGATGAAAGTAAACAAAGTTTTTTTTTTTTTAGAAGCGTTGAGATGTATTGTAAGATACAGAAATATATATATATATATATATATATATATATATATATACACACACCCACACACACATAAAACATACATATTAAAAACAGCCAACAAAAAAGTCTCTACATTGTTGTTCAACCTGCTAGAGGTAATAGCTAACTCTCACACATATTACACCACACACCATACTAAGAAGAAGGTAGGGGCACATTGGATACTGTTTTACATATATAATTATTGGGATAAAAATAAGAAGGAGTAGTCATTGCTGGAATGTCTTTGGTTATAGGTCTGCTCTATCAGGGCTGAGCTGGTGTAAACATCAACATTTACAAAGTTTGAAATGTCAAGTAAATTCTGATAAATGTCAAGTAAATTCTGTAAAAGAAAATGAATGAATAATAAATTGTATGAAAGCCACTCACAATTTTGACATTGTATGGTACCTCCTCTGGCAAATAATCCAGAAGCTTCTCCCAGACTAAGTTCTTAGCCAAGAAAACAGGGTCTTGGTTTGTGACGAAACTACTGTGGAACTCCCAGTCTCCAGGTTGAGCTTTGGAGAGAAGATAATTCTAGACATGAAATAAAAGGAAAAAAAATGAATAAATAAAAGTAGACACTAGTTCTCTGAAAACTGAAGAGTTTTTAAATCGTTATTGGAGAGAGCCTCTGGTTCTTTGATACAAAAACACCTGCTTTAACCCTTTAGCATTCAGGTCACTCTGTCAAATGTAAAGCTTAATCATTCGTATTGTTTTGAAT